>NW_027249295.1:0-299825 GCF_030848795.1 Temnothorax nylanderi | reverse complement strand
GAGAGAGAGAGAGAGAGCATTTGCGTGTCTTATTACATATGTCCTTCGGGGCGAAGCCCGGGTAACCAGCTAGTTTCTTTTATATTTAGGTACATTTTTTTATTACACGCGTTTAAAAGGCACGATAAACCATCACAGACTATGTTTGTGTCCAACTTTCAGAAATAGGCCAGCCATCTTGGCCTTGTGACGTCACGGCTACGTCACGACTGAAAATCCCAATATTGGTACTTGTGATGTTCTTGGTATTTACTGCGAAATATTTTCAGTATATACTACGAACTGGAAAAAGGCGGAGATAGAAATGTTTTCAGTATGTCCGCAGTAAATCGTAGTACGTATCTCGAATGTTTTGAGAATATACGCAATCTACTGCTGCGATATCTTTCGAACATTCTCAGTATCTACTTGTGCTGTATGGGTGAGATTTTGAGTCTCAATAAATGACTGAACGGATCGAGTTCAGTCTAATCTCAATCGATAGCTTGGGGTTGAATTATATGACAAAAGTGTTTTTATTTTTTCTCTACGTACCCTACGAGCGGAGATTTTGTGATGCAAAGTCCGAAGTGTGTAAATTAATTATTAAGATACGTCATCGTCGTCAGAACGTCACTTTCACTTTTACACCACAGCGCTAGTTGCGCGTCTTTTTCACTTTTTCGACGCTAGCGGTGCTAGTATCAATCGCTAGTTTCGTATTTTAAGAAACGTCGTCGTCGTCGTCGTCGGACAAAAATGGCGTCTGTACCTTTCTTTTTTTTGACATGAGAGGGCAGTGATACTCGTGCAGACCGTGCATTGCGTGCAGTGCCACGCAGTGCACTGTCGCAGTGCGTGACAGCATATGTAACGTAGTACGTGTGCGTTCTGCGCTCAGTGTAGATAGTGCGTTCAGCCGGTTCAGCGCGCTGTCATTACTATGTTTACGCAAGCGTTATTTTTGTAGTAACTTACGATAATTCCTCCGCGTAAACGGGGTTTTGTGGTAACTTACAATAATTCATTCCGTGCAAACGAGAGTGTGACAGTCGTGACCGTCGCCGCGTTGTGACAAATAGTAAAATATATGTATATATAAGTATTGACCGTAGAGAGCTGATGCCAAGGAGATCTTTAAGAACTTGTGTATCCAAAATCGCACACGTACGTACATGCTATCTCGTAAAAGTTGTCAAACTGTATGTTTACGCAAGCGTTACTCCTGTGCACTGAGACAAAAATTTGTTAATCCCAAAAAATATTTAGTCCGATACGTTCAACTAAACATTTTAGTTAGTTAACTAAACAAGTTGAATTAATTAATTCTTGATTAAAGAAACTAAATAAATTGTTGAAACAACTAATGCTTAGTTAACTAACTAAAATGTTAAGTTGAACGTATCGGACTAAATATTTTTTGGGATAAATAATTTTTTTTCTCAGTGAGTAACTTACGATAATTCCTCTACGTAAATAAGGTATAAGTAATGTACCTGAGACTAATTATTTATTACTAAAGAAATTAATAATTATTTTCCACTAATTATTAATTTTCAAATAAGCAGTAATTTACTTTTGACAAACTATTAATTATTATAATAATAAAGAATTTATTTTTACTAATTATCAATTTGCAAAAGAAATTAATTCATTTTCACCTAAATACTAACTTTCACGAACTAGAAATTTTTCTCTGCCAAATAACCAATTCTTTAAGTAATCTGTAATTTACTTTTATCTAAATATCCCTGTTTAACACTACAAAAATGCGTGATATCAGTACAAAATTATCTTTTTCAAAAAAGGTTAAAAAAAGGCGCCAAGTGCACGCAATGTATTTTGTAAATTCAAAAATCCAACCTAAGTAGTAGCTTTATTTCTCCTTAACAAAATTATATTATCATAAAATTACGTTACCTAGCTTAACCTAAGTGATATGTATAAATCCAAAAATACAACCTAAGTGGTAGTAGCTTTAATTTCTGCCTTAATAAAATTATTATATTACAAAATTATGTTACCTAACTCAACTCAAGTGACATGTATTTCAAAGAAAGATGTGAAATCTTTAAATTGCGCCAATTGCAAAGAGAATATATATATTGCTTTGAAAAATAATTGTTGTGCAACTACTTTTAAAAAATAAAACTCAAGTGGTATATATCTTTGTGTTCCCATTGAAGGGTCTTTCTATTCTAACCCAAGTGGTAATAGCTTCTTAATTTTCCTTAACAAAATTATAATATTACAAAGAATCATTTTAATCACAAAGAATGAAAGAGATAACAGTACAAAATAAAAATTTTTAATTAAAATAATATAAATAAAAATAGGAAAAGTCAAGGTTATCAGGGTCAACCGCAGATCATCGTGCGTAATATCAGTAAACTGATTTATTAGTCGTCTTAATACATTAATCAGTACGTTTCAGCTCAGCTTTGAGCCATCTTCAGCGGTGGTTACAAAAGTTTGTTAAACGTTCTCCGTACCATATGGTGAGTTTACTGATTCAAAATATCAGAAACATAGACCAATTGATCCATATCTGTAAATTTATTAAATTAATGTTGAGATATTAAAAAGAAACCTTAGAAAACTCACCAATTGGTCTGAAAAACGTGGAATACAGAGCCGTGTACAGAATGAATAATTTGCGAAGAGACTTAACGATCTCATCGACACGTCACACAACAATGATATGAAGATATTGCAAAGGAGAAGCATGTCGTAAGTCAAAACACCGACGAGGAATATAAATAGTGAGTCAAGCCAATAACATAAAATAACAGATATTTGATGTACCAATAGCAAAGCACAATTTGACAAACGTCACAATATTTAATGTACCAATAGTGAAAATACAATTTGCCAACGACAAGCGTTCATGAGCATGGATTACAATTTACTTAAAACCGTGGACATATGCATGATGCAAAAAATCTGTGTCATTTTGAGAATTAATACCATTCTTTTGCAGCTTGATATCGGTCATCTCAGAAACTAATCTCCTGGATAAATATCTTTCGTTATCTAAGATTTCGACATTCTCCCAATCAAACTCGTGATCAAAATTCAATCTATGTTCGGTGATAACAGATTGAGTAGTTGTATTTCTATGAATGTGATTGCGATGTTCTGATTCTAGTATTAAGCTGTCTCATCGTCTGACCCACGTATGAAGCGTCGCAGTTTTTGCAAGATATTTTATATAGGAGAGACCGGGGCTAAACCGCCAGTTTTTTTTCGGTGCCGATTTTTAACAACAAAATAAATAATTTTAGTTAAATGTGGTATACCACTGTAAAGAGTGAACCTTTAGCTACAAAATTTATATAGGAAATTTTTATCTATGTTGCTTTGTTTAACCGGTATAGAGCAAAAACGACAACGGTGGAAAAATTGAAATCTCAAAAATGCCGGGGTTGAACCGCCACCCCCCGGGGCTAATCCGCCACATTGCATTTTCAATACATATACGTACATCTAATCCTGAAAAATGATAGGATACATTTTAATAATTGTTTTTTAAGAGAAAAATATAAAAATTTATTTAAAATTTTTATGCAAAACATTATTAAAAAATAATTGTTTTACCTATTCCATAAAACAATTTAGGCACGTGAATACAGAGGTTAACCAAATCGTAAACTCCCCAACGGCACGTCACATTGTCAACGCGGGCAACCACGGGGAATACGCGTGACGGCGTTCCGGTGCCATAAGATCAGCGCGGACCCTCGAGTAACCTAACCAAGCCGCGTTTCTCGCGGGGGAGCGATAAATAGCGACAGGGGGGTTAGAAAAGCTCGCGGTGGAGCGCGACCATTTTACCGACTCGACGGCGTCCTCGCGCCGATTCCTCAACGCGCCGACGACGACGACGACGACGGCCATGACCACCACGACGACGACGGCCACGACCACCACGACGACGACGGCCACGACCACCACGACGACGACGGCCACGACCACCACGACGACGACGACGACGACGACGACGACGACGACGACGACGACGACGACGACGACGACGGCCACGACCACCACGACGACGACGACGACGACGACGACGACGACGACGACGACGACGGCCACGACCACCACGACGACGGCCACGACCACCACGACGACGACGACGACGACGACGGCCACGACCACCACGACGACGACGACGACGACGACGACGACGGCCACGACCACCACGACGACGACGACGACGACCACCACGACGACGACGACGACGACGACGACGACGACGACGACGACGACGACGACGACGACCACCACGACGACGACGACGACGACGACGACGACGACGACGACGACGACGACGACGACGACGACGACGACCACGACGACGACGACGACGACGACGACGACGACGACGACGACGACGACGACGACGACGACGATGACCACCACCGACACCACCACCACTATAACGACGGCGACAATGACGCCTAGACGATGCGGCGAACGCTGGACGATGCGGTCGCACGCGCGACTGTCACTGACGCAACGACCAACAACGACGATTTACCGCGGCCGGGAGTCGGGACGATCTACCGCGCGCGCGGCATGTCAACTCTCGCGCGGAAATCGCGGGATCTCAGAGCCGTGCCGTGCCTCGCCGTACCTCACCGACGTGCCGTGAGCGTGAGCGATCTCGAAAACAACGGTCCGCCATCTTTTCGGTCGGCCAAAACACCCGTTTTGCGACGATACGTGAGTACCATTTCCCTCCTACACAAACTGACGCACGTGCGAGGGAAGATAGAATCACGCTCGAGGGAAACCTAACCTGAAATCGCCGTGAGCTGAAGTCGTGCGCCTGGCGCGCCACAGTGACGAGACTGGCGAACCAGCCCCGGGTGCTTACTGGCGGATAAGCCCCAAACATAAGTTTCAGGTTTGATCGCCCACGAAATATTAGACATCAACGATAATGAAAAAACTACACTGGATTCGTGTTCAGCATGCATTACTCTTTATAATCACTTACCTCGAGATTTGGAGAGCAAATATTATTGCAGATATTACAATATTTCCACGCGCAGAAAATTTCACTTTCACCTTCCGAAAACACGTTTGCCCTCGTAAAAATCATAACACGGCAGGTAACCTGCCGAAACTCCGTTGGTCACATGGGTACCATAAGCAGCGTTTACAATGTTAATAGTGAGTTCGCACAATATACAGGTTCCGAGATATTTGATTTGGCGGTTTAACCCCGTTGGCGGTTTAGCCCCGGTCTCCCCTACGACATTTTTGTTAGATTGAATTGGGAGAATATCTTTCTGTACTTTAATGAATTTCTTAAGTTTGTTCAAACTGTAAAAAGACAAGTTGACATTTTGGTCTTTAACAACCCTTTTAAATTCCTCAGAGATTCCCGAAACATATGGGGCCGTGAACCAAGTACGTCGTTTCCCTTCAATCGTAGGTGGAAGTTCGTTCTGTTTGCGCGTACATTTGTTAAGTAACGATTTGATTCTAGTATTAATTGTGTTAAAGATAAATGCCAACGGGTAGTCATTCTGCAGAAGAATGTCTATTATAAACTTAATATTCTTTGAATAGTATTTCGGGTGGGACAGTACGAAGAACGTTTAACAAACTTTTGTAACTACCGCTGAAGATGGCTCAAAGCTGAGCTGAAACGTACGGATTAATGTATTAAGATGACTAATAAATCAGTTTACTGATATTACGCACGACGATCTGCGGTTGACTCTGATAGCCTCGACTTCTCCTATTTTAATCTCGAGGGTCCTCATATTACTTTATTTAATATAAATAAATTTTTCTTGTAAAAAAAACTTGGCGCTGCTTTTTTACTCACATTCTTCCTGAAATTATGTTTATTGTTTTTTTATTCAATCAAAAATTTTAGTACTAATGTTTGAACTTTAATGTTTAAATTTCGAAGTCTAGCAGCGCCAAGTTTTGTTACAAAAAAAATTTATTTATTTTATTTTAATTAAATATTTTTATTTTGTACTGTTACCTCTTTCATTCTTTGTGATTAAAATGATTCTTTGTAATATTATAATTTTGTTAAGGAGAATTAAGAAGCTATTATCACTTGGGTTGGAATAGAAAGACCCTTGAATGGGAACACAAAGATATGTACCACTTGAGTATTATTTTTTAAAAGTAGTTGCACAACAATTATTTTTCAAAACAATATATATATTCTCTTTACAATTGGCGCAATTTAAAGATTTCACATCTTTTGCTTCCTCATAGAGGAAGCTTTGTTTTTTAAATACATGTCACTTGAGTTAAGTTCGGTAACACAATTTTGTGATATAATAATTTTGTTAAGGAAGAAATTAAAGCTACTACCACTTAGGTTGTATTTTTGGATTTATAAATATCACTTAGGTTAAGCTAGGTAACGTAATTTTGTGATAATATAATTTTGTTAAGGAAAAATAAAGCTACTACTTAGGTTGGATTTTTGAATTTACAAAATACATTGCGTGTACTTGGCGCCTTTTTTTACCTTTTTTGAAAAAGGTAATTTTGTATATACTGATGTATTCTACTTCCACAATTAATATATAAATATCTTACGAACGTTAACGTATCAGTCGTAGTAAAATCATTTAAACCTATTATAAGAAGAAAATTATGAAGATTACAAAATTTAGCTTAAGATTCTTGCTACTGATACGGTACAAAGCACAACGTTACGAGAACCTGACCGGATGGACGCCAAATTAATTTAACGATGTGGCTCTGGGAAACACGTTATGTCTCATAATATCTTTCGTTATTTCAGAGCGAAGAAAATTACGAGACGCCGCGTTCCCTAAAGAACTGCATTACGATACTTCTTTTATTCAAGCGAGAGAACGACACGCACGTTTTGGAGCAGGGAACTTCGGCGAGGACCGATGCGTTTCCAGACCATCTCTAATTTTATCGTCATGGTCAGACCGGATTACATAAATTATATATGCTCTCATAAATTTCACGTTTTATAACTGGTCAACCTTCGAGGAAAAAGGGGAAAAAATGAGTTTTATATATGCTGATTCCGACACGTTCCACTCTGTGTACACTTTTATCTGCGTCACGTTTGTTTGCTTGCACAAAACTTTACATCAAAGAAGCCAGTTTTCTGCGCGCAAAACTGAATCAGAAACATAATATATATGTATAATTCTATTATTTTGCAATGTCAGCATGTGTAATCCTTTTTTCAATCGTATCGAAAATGCAATTGCCATAACAGCGGGGGTAACTATCAGTGCGCTAGAAAAATCTATTTCCGCGAGATGCGCTTTATTTCGCAGAAAATAACAGGGACAAAGATAAGGAAATCGTAGTTTGATCCGAGACGAATAGAACGTTTTGTCGATAAACTAAGTTATCGTTATTTATCGATGGCTATTCGCGACGTGACATCGTTCATTGCTCAAATGCGAATGCTTCTTATATTCCACACTTCTCATAATCCACACACAACCGCATAAATTCAATGCAGTTCGAAGTGTATGTCCCGCAGGGATAACTAATCCGCACAGCTATTTGAACTTGTTAGTGAACCCACAGTCTCGAGCTCACTACACTACGAACAATCACTTATATTTACATAGCCCATTATATATGCTTATTAATATTATACATACATACACTTTTGTTAGTAATAACTTAATAAATAATTGAATAAAAAGTAAGGAATAAAAGTAACAAGACTCCATTTTTATTTGGTATAAATATAAAGCAAAATAGCGCGAATTAAAGTTTACTTTTATTCAAAGCATAATTTATCCAAAAATCAAGTTTGTGAAAATCTCCATATAAAAGTGAATAGTTTTCGAAATCTACCGTTAATGGATTGTTGCTTTATATATGCAAAATCCTGCATTATACATACAAAAAAATCCAAGCAATTTTTTAAATGTGAAAATTGATCGATATAATCAATTTTTTCTAAAGAAAAAAATATTAGGGTATTTACGCCGCAGAAATCAGAAAAAATAGAAGGAATGAAGGTATTTGCTCGCAATTATTCTGTTATGTGCCTTTATGCCACATTAGTATTGTGTTGTAATTTCAGTTCTTTACTGTTAATATTAACGAAACCGTCGTGAGTTAAATCAATTTTTCACTGTAGTAAGTATAATAGCGCGATCATATATTACGACTACGTAAAATGATTACTGTAGGGAATGCAAAAGGTTTAATGGTTATTTCATGATACATAAGTGTTAAGGGATAGTAAAGGATGTAATACAGCAAAATACAAGTGCATAGCTCTTGTATTCTTTGTTTAGCTTGATATCTTGTATATCTCACCTGTTTAGGATTTATGACATTTTTAGCGTGCGGGATTTATGCCATAATACAAACACTCTGTAAAAATCGAAATCTCCTATGTGTTCTTTTTCCTTCTTTTTTTGAATCATATAACAATAACTTTTAATGCATCTATCGTTCGTCTATTTTCTTTAAAACATTTTTCAGTTTTATAATTTGTTTATCATTCTTACACCTTAATAAACTTTTTACACACATTTTATAACTTATGACATTTTATTGCCTCATTTATAAACTTGTAGTTTTTTATAAGGCGTATATTCCACCTATGAATATCATTTATACCACCCCTATGGGATATATAGCAAAAATGCAAGGGTCTGTAAAAGTTTATTTTTGTTAAACTCAAAGAATAAATATTTTATATTTCTAATTTTTTTTATAGTAGTATAAAAAAGTATAAAGTTTTTATTGGTATAATTTATTTGCCTTAAACATATTAAATAGTACTCAATAAATTAAGTTTTCCTTAGGTGCGGCGTATATACCGGAGTTACCCTATGTTCTTTATGCTCATAAAAATGGATTAGAATATTTTATATAATTTTTATTTTTTTTTTATAAATTAATTGTGTAATTTAGAATTTAGTGATTAATAAGATATACTAAATGTTTTTTATAATTTCGTTTTTATTTATATGAATAGAATAAATGAATATATATCAGTAATCAATTCTTTGTTTAGTACTTTTCAGACTGTTTTAAAATCTTCAATATTTTTAAATATATTTATAAATATTTTATGAAAAATTCTTATATTGCATTTAATTTACAATTAAAAATGTAATATTCTTATTAATATATACATACATAATTATATAATTACATAATATTTTGTATACTTTCTATTATATTGAGTGAATTTTGTTAGCATAAAATTGAAATCGCGCGACTCGTCATTGTATAGGAATGCATGCAAGTGATCGAGATCAACCGTCGATCTCGTATAATCGCGCCCGTGTTCGTAATTCGCGAACGATTCCTGATGTTGGCGAGATGGAGAAAGGCGGGCTTTTTTCGGCTGCGCGTCTGGCCGTGACCCGTTTCGCATTACATAAGCAAGCGAATCGCCGCTGCTTTGGCCTCGAAGTCACGGCGACGGACCAGCGCCGAGTGATCCGGACGGGTGGGCTGACGTCGGGTGAACACCCAGACAAGGTCAGATCCGAGTAGGATGCACAGCTATGCAGCCCGATGGGATGCGCTGCGCGTATAATCTTTTCTTTTCTTTTTTTCGCTGGTCTCCCTGTCGGGGAACAAGTCTTTGTTCGAAGAAAGGACGCTCGAAGGCTGTCGGAGAGTGACCAGGTAAATCAGAGCATTACATGGTTATCACTATTGCTAAGAATACTGTATTTGGCCATTTCATTGATCTGTATCGAATAATAGAGCAATCAGTTATAATTCCTGGCAAAATGATAAATCTAAAATAATATAACACTGTTTCGTTAGACTCTTAATTCAGTAGGAAAAATTAATGCTAAGTAATGAGATCTGACAGCTTTTTTAAATAAAACGTCTTTGTTTAATATGATACACTTATTATAGTTTATGTAGGACAAGCATTTCATATTCCCGACATGCTTTAAGTCATAGTTGTAGTAAAAATATGCGAGTATACTCTCGATTTCTTAATTTCATATGTTTAGATTACTTGCACAATCAATCTGATTGCTATTTTTTATCTCCTTTTATTTATTTTCCCTTTAATATATTTCTTTTATTTTAAAACTTATTAACATATTAGGATTGCAGAATAAATTGTAACAAATACATTTTTAAATAAATTTGTAAAGAATACTAAGTGAGATCATACAAGTGTATTTTAGATTCACCGCACTTTCTTACGTTTATATGTTCCTACTTCTCATTAGCTTGATTGATTGAAAATTATGCATAAATATGCGCGCTTTGAATAGTATAATTATTTTTAACGTCAGTAAAATACTTACAATTAATTACAACTTACGATACTTAGCGTTCAGAAGATCGGACTGCATATAGCGGAATGTAGATACATGTCACGGCGTGAAAAAAGTTTTGTTTCGAAACGTGGGAAATGTAAAGTATGCGTCGTACTGCTACGAACTGTTACAACAGTTTTAATCGCGGCGAGTCGTACGGATTTGTCCCGTGGTTCTTTAATCCCGCGGACTTACGTAATGCGATCCAATTTAGCCCGTTCCTTCGTCCGTTCTCCGGTGATATACGCTGGAGTAAACGCGCGCCGTTTTCGCAATTACGAAGCAATCGCCCGAGAAATCTGCCAGCTCGTAGAACGAAACGTGTATTAATGACACGCTCTAATAATGTATTATCGCGAACAAGCTATTATCTCGATATTTCCTCGTATTGCAAGCTCGCGTATCGATCGTGCATAAGCACGTTGATTGTGCACGATCATCGCATTGTTGGTAAATTAATTACCCGCGTATTAACATTATTACAGATTAATTTGAGATATCAAGTTTTTATCTACAAATTAATAATATTTTGATTACAATTACACTGCTTTAATATTCCTTATAAAATGCAATCTTTACAGCAAAATATGAAACATTGATTGATTTTCTTGATAATTAAGTTCACGTTATGATTTTAAAGTGTATCTTGCTTCCCGAAATGTTGTGGCAATAGCGACGTTTATCGTCATTTTTTATACTGATATAAAAAATGTCACTTAATTACTATATTAAATTTGCAAGTGTATCCTTTAAATAACTTAATTCCAATCTTTTTTTGATGAAACATTTTTGCTATTTTCTTTCATTTTTGTCTTGTATAACTTTAATTAAAATTAATAATTTTACAATTCTATTACATATTCAATATTTTTATTAAAGAAGCATTGGTCCCAAATTAGTCCCAAATGCGATTGCATTTACTTACTAGTTATATTAATGATATTCTGCATTCATCTATATCAAATTCTGATATTCGTACATTTTCATGCTGCATTCATACAGTTTTCGTTTTCTTTTAAAGTCAATAAATCTATCTTTAGAATATACCTGTATCGAGAAAGCTTTTATATGGTTTATGAAATATTATAGTACGGCGTAGCATGTTTTTACCAAGTATGTAATGATATTTTATAGCATAGTTACATTTTACTTATTTTTATTATTAAAGAATATTTAATCTTTAAGAAATATTTATATTTGCTCCCTCTCCCTCTCCTTCTCTCTCTCTCTCTCTCTCTCTCTCTCTCTCTCTCTCTCTCTCTCTCTCTCTCTCTCTCTCTCTCTCTCTCTCTCTCTCTCTCTCTCTCTCTCTCTCTCTCTCTCTCTCTCTCTCTCTCTCTCTCTCTCTCCCTCCATTTTATACATGAAAATTGTAATTAAATAATGAAAACAAAAACAAACCTTAATTTTTTATATAGATATATATTTGTTTCTATATTTACGATAAATATAATAACATTGTAAATTTGCAATTTTGTATTAAATTCTTCGATATTCCTCGCATGTCGCGAATTACTCGTCAATAACCGAACCAACGTTCACACGATAGATTTCTTGAATTAATTCATCGCACTATCCCCAAGCTTGATAGTGACATAATCCATGATCGCGCAACAGCAGAACACTTTGTGCAGGCCTCGCAGAAATCGCGCTAAGTAAACAAATCTGTCGCGATTAATTACCATCTGGATAACGCGTGGCCATTGCAGATGTTATCGGCGTGAATCCGGGCGAACATTTGCGCGGATACGGTGACTTACGCAAGATTTTCGACGTTACCTCAAGTTTAGTCAACCTTGATGTTACATACGTTCGCTCGCGCGCGCATTGCGTAGATGTTAAACGGCCGATTATGTAACGATTAAGGCCCAGTTTCACAAGTGTCGGTTAACTTCTAATCTTAGATTAACTCACTCTTCGTCTCTTTCTAAGGGGGACGTTAAAAGGAGACGAAGAGTGAGTTAATCTAAGATTAAAAGTTAACCGACACTTGTGAAACTGGGCCTAAGTCCAGCGTTAGTCAGCAGCAACGTAAGTCCCTAATCGCCTCGGCTTGCAAGTTGCAAAATCGACAGCGCTAAATTGAGGCGTAACTTCAATAACTGCAAAAAGCAACGCTAATAAATTGGTATATATCTGGTTGTTTTTGCTCGAATCTATCTAAATATAATGATATAAAAAACAAAGTTGCCATGATAAATATAAGCATGATATAAAAGAATACATTTATAAATATTAATTTATAAATAATTACGCGATAAATATTGTTGAGTAGAACTGACATTAGAATTGACGAGAAGACAATTCAGAGAGCAAGACTTATAAAATTCGAAGGAACATATTAGGACTTATACGTAATCGCTTAGCGGCTTATGTAACAAGTATGGCTAAGCTCGTGTAATGCGAAGTTTCGTGGTTCGCGGCGTATTTCGCGGCCCATCTCGGCCGAGAAATCAAGATGACACAATATGTGTATACCATTCCAAGCTTTCGTAAAAGATTTCACAAAGCAGCGATCGTTTGGCTCCCGATATGAATGCAAATGTGAATATTTTTCAGGTGATTGAAATTGCGTGACAAAGTTCTGCTATTCATTGAGTAATATATTCGACATGTCTATCGATATGTTATTGGCCAATCGCATCCGGTTAGAAATACGTATACATATAAACTTCACATATAATGTGAAGTTTAAATGTATTTATTATTAAATGTATTTCGAAATAAACTAGGAAATTATCCAAGAAAAATCGAAGAAAAAATTTTAATTCTAAATTATAGTCAAAATATGTATGAGATACAATCAAATAAAAATTAATTAACTTAAAATTGACAAAGTTTATATATTTTTTGCTAATTCGGATAAAACACGGTTTTTGCGAAATTATAATAAATATTTAATAAATTTGCTACATAATCAACTTGTATCAGCACTTAATGTTGAAAAGAAGTTTTTGTTCCACTAAATTACCCAAATACAGCTTGCAGCTTATTATATTTTGTTGTATTTCGTCAAATGTACCACGAGAGAATTATTCGGAGAAGTATCGTTGTCATGTAATAGGAACTTGTTATCGTATGAGTGATCATGTTTTTACGATAAATCAGCTAGTCGTATTGAAATGTAACAGCAGATGCTGAGGGAAAGATCGACATCAATTGATTTTCAACACACTCGATATCGTCGACTCGAACCGCTTTGCCCACGCAAACTATCAACGTAGATACAACGCGTTTTATAAATCACCAATGAATGTGCCTGTCTATTTTATCGAAACTCTGTAGGAGAGGAAATGAATCTATAGGAGAAAATTGCAGCGTCTCGAAAGTGCAGATATGAATCATAAGACGAATGTGATGTAACAATAACGCAAATGTCTCTGATATATGACAAAAAATAATGTATAGAAAATGAAAGCTTGCATGCAATTAGTAAAATTGTAATGAATAATGATCAGGCGTAATTAATTACACATCAGTAAAGATATGTAAGTAGATTGTTTATTGGTCAGGATGTTTCAGCAAGAATCAATCACATATCAGCTGAAAACTGATTTCTCCAAGAAAGATTTTCATTTCTGACTAATTGGTGATTGGTACTTGCACAAACATTATGTATTACCACACATACCACATGAAATTATTACATCATTAAACGCACAAGTTACATTACGCTGTTGAAAACTGGTTGAGAAAGATTATTTTTATTAAACTGATGATTTTTGCAAGAACTTTATAAGTTGTTATATCGTCTAAAAATTAATCTTTACTAGGAAAGACTTATTTTATAAATGAAAATTACATGAATTATTAATATTACTAATTTATTTGTGCATACAATAATTTGTGTATAAAATAGATTTATTCTTCTCTATATATCTTAAATATATAAAGTCAATATTACATACAAAGAATTCCATTTTTGCAGTAAAATTCGCTAATATCTCGCACATTCTTCTGCTAAACATTCGATTTTCAGATTATAATTCTGAATATCTCTCTCGCAAATCTCGGCATACAATTCCGTTGCTACGTAAGATCGTATTTCCATTCCAGTTGCGCAAATTTGGGTCATAAAGTGAGATCGCTACAGCCCACTTGGGTTTTATCGTAAACGTGAAGAGATTATGCAACAATACAATATGTCTTTTCTCTGCTCTACAATAAACAGTTAAATATGCCGATACCTCAATGCTAAAGAAACGATATAATACACAAATCTTCGTTTGAATTTTGTATTCTTATCTAATTTAAAATATACGTTAGAAATAGATCTTCAAGTACGGAGCTGGCCAAATAATCAAACTCTTATTAACAATTTAGGTTCCGAAAAATTCATATAACATTAATAATAAAATTTGAATTCAAATAATTAATAAACGTACAATAAAAACATATTGCAATGATCGAATATAAAGATTTTTATTTATTCTAAACATATCAAATTTAAGATTATAAAATTTATGTCGTTGGTACGTATTTGAACGGAATCGATTTATATTAAAATTAATACAAATTATATATGAATTTAAAAAAATGTCATTTCTCTAGAATTCTAGATTAGATGTAGGGTAGAGCGGGGTCAAAAGTAACGCGGGGCGAAAGTAACAACTCAAATATCTATAGTTATAGGCATAGATGCGAATGCTTCTGTTGATTAACGGATGAAGCTGAACAAGTTATAACGTGTCTCAGAACGCCTGCGACCTGGATATTGAGTGGACGTGTGCAATAAATAAAATATGTTTTTGAGGCCGTAAAGTAGTTTCTTCCGACAATCTTAAACTTTTAATATAATATATCCACTGCAAGTAAGTACTTTTTCTTTTAGGTTATATTCGAGTTTCGTTATTTTTGCTTATTATAATAATTATTACTTATTCATTTTTGGCATTTTATTATTAAAAATTTCAAGTCAAAGTTCAAAAACATATTCGGGACGATTGTAACAACTGTGATTCAAAGTAATTTTATTTATACTAGTCCTTAAAGACATTGTGTTCCTATCATTTAAAAATATAAGAACAAAAAATGTTTATAATTAAATGAACAAAGTTAATGTTTTCTATAATTGATATAAAGAAGTTATGTTTTAATAGAATAAGATTTTATTTTACTTCTTTTGCATGAGAATATGAATATTTTAGTTTGTTTTTGTTAATATAAGAAAAATTATTATTTTTCATTGAATAAACATTTTTTATTTTGATTATTTAAAACTGTTACTATCGATCTCCTATAGTGTTGCAACCGACCCGGCGTCGGGGGCGATTGTAACATTTTCCCTCGTTTATGTTTTTGATTAATAATTCTTATTTGGTTTATCACAAGATTTAAATAGGAGGATTTCCATAAAGTGAAATGATCACATTAACTTAGGGTATCAAGAATTTTTCTTTTACTGTAATAGTTCTTCCACAATCAAGTTCTAAAGTCAAATTGTTACTTTTGACCCCGCTCTACCCTAATTATTTAGATAAAATTATTTTAATTAGATATATGATACACAGTGTGAAACAATATAATTTCATGTTACATATTTAATACAAAGTTTCATAAACATGCCAAGCGTTTAACATTTAAGTAATTAACCATTTTTCGTGCCCACTTCCGATCTTTTGCACTGTCATCCTACAGATTTCGTTTACATTGTCTAAAAGATTGAATAAATCTTTCTCAATAAGATAAACACATGGTTTTGTAATAATGGGTTATTTTAGTGTCGCATGAAAAAAGGTACTGTTACTCACGGAAAGAAATGTCGGCGTCGTGTCCTGCTAGCAATATTCCCTGTTGTAAGTCACGCTCGCCTAAGGAGGCGTAATCGCGCCATTTTCGTAATTGCATTATTACGAGGATAGGCATAAGCATCTAGCTGGCACGTGTTGTGCAAGCAGCCACGACTTTATTCGTTACATCGTCTCACGATGACAAGTAAATAATCAGTTGCTGCGCGATGTCTTTCACATAAAGAAAAAAATTTCGCAATTCTGTATTAAATGTTACCGTAAAAATTATTCATAAACGGAATCAATCATGCCAGAACAAAATCACGGAATAAATCTTTAATCAAATTTCACTTAAATATCTGATAAGCAAAATTATAGTTTATATTACCTACTTGTAAGAAAAAAATCGCATTATTATTTGTTTATAACCTGAAAGTTTTTATTAAGCAAAATTGGTTCTAAAGTTATTAAATATTTTGCGTTTTGGCAATGAAGAGAGAAAAAAAAACAGAATTACTGTAAGCCAATATAGGTATCAGCATGCACTTATATAATCATCGTAATCGACGGCGCGCGGACGTGGCGGTTACGGCTTCGCAACATTGACGTCTATCGTTATAAATGATCGCATTTGCAACCGACGCGCGTCCTAGAATATCACGCCCGTTAGATAATAAGAATGCTGTATTCGCCGTATTTACGACGTTTTCTTCTTTCTTAATTATATGATGACACGACTCATGCAATTTTTGATCGACATTTCTATTAAAAATGATTACCTGTTTTAAAATATAGTCTTAAATACGTTAGAATTAATTAATCTAGCAAAATAATCTTTATCTAGTAAAAAATAGATAAGAAGCTATACGCGAATAAATCTGTTATCTATCTTTTATATAAAATCATAGACATAAATAATTTGTTATTAATGTGATGAATTCTCTCAAGTATTAAATTTTCTAAAATTAAGCATTTTAATTATTTCATTTTTTGTGTTTTTTAATACTTTTATTATTACAGATTATTTTAATGTTAATTATTATACTTTTTGTATTTGCATTATATGCTGTATATTATTATTATTTTATCAGACTCTCTCTCTCTCTCTCTTTCTCTCATTCTTCCTCTCTTTGGACATATATCCCATACAGCACACTTGTCCAAAAGTGGGACATAAGACGTCTAAAAGACGTCTTTTAGATATCTTTTAGACGTCTTACTAAAAGATAGCTAAAAGATGTCGAAAAGACATCGAAAAGACGACTTATGTCCCTATTTTGGACATGGTGCTGTCTGGGATACATACACACACTATGGAATAAATTTCAATAATATGGTGGACTGAATTAAAAGTTAATTTTTTTTTCATTTATTATTTATTTATTTTTATAATGTTTTTATCAAAAGAATCACTTAAGCTATTAAATTTCTAATTACATGAAAGTTACGACTGAATAAGTTCAATAAAATATTTATCAAAGAATATACAGAATTAAGACTGTAATGTTTTTTAGGCGTTTCATACTTATACTCATACGTGACAGAAACTGGAGTATGACGTTTGGCAACTATAAGAAATAGGTTGCAATGCATATTAGTGTTTATACGGAGCTACTCCTGTTCGCAAACGTAACAAAGTATTTCCAGCAGCGTTGGACGATTGCGCGAGAACAAAGTAATCTACATCTACACAAGACATTAGAAATAAAGAAAAGGCATGCATATATATATATTTTTATAATCTACATTAAAGTTAATAAATAACGTGTCTTAATAGATTATAAACAAATTTTAATTAAGATAGTGTATATTGAGATTATGCTACGCTTATATACCATTATCTCTCTTATTTTTGTTATAAGTATATACTCTTAAATTTAACACAAAATACTAAAAACATCGCTTATCAGGTAGGTATAAATAATCCAGATGTTTAGAATCACTTTTGATTGCTTACAATCTGAAGTGAATAAAAACATAATCAGCTAAGCAGTGCGTAAAAAAAACTGCGAAAGTAAGTAAAAAAGTAAAAAAAGTCACGTGGTCAGACCCGAATTATGTGACCATGTTTGGAATATCGCTTACGACGGGCCGTATCGTGAGAAAGACATAGAGCAGCTTCCTTTGTTTAAACGATATCACATAAATACAGCGTGCGAAAGCGCTAAACACCCATTATTCTCGGAACTGTAAAACGCCAGGGCGTCATCTTGGCAAGCCTCGTACTCGAGAAGCCCGTTGTTCTCAAGCAGTGACATAACGCCGTCTACGCGCGCGTACACACATATACACAATACATATGGAATCATGATGCTACTCTGCAATGAATGTACAGAAGATATCAAATGTAAATAGCGCGTATAATAAAACAAAACAAGCAAGTGAAAAATTCCGACATTTCTTTATTAGAAGAAATCTTTGAATTGGCTTTACAGAATTGCAAAATTTTTTTACAGAATTAAAGTATGCACAAAAATCTAGTGCAGGACACACGACAACAGCTTCTATGCTTGTGTCGCGTTTCTATCCCTACTTTCGCGTACGCCTGTGCACTGAACGATGTTATGTAAACCTCTGTCTTGAACGTGCGAATGCGCGTGGTCGATCACGATATACACATGTTTAACCCATGTTAAAACTCATGGACACATATACAATGATACATATCGTGCTTCACTCATTAATTCAATTTTCAAAAATTATATTTAACAATTTCTGATATACAATAGAACTATGTAATTGATATCTTCTTCCTTTTTACGAAATAAAGCAAATCTTAATTTTTAACTTCTTTTGTTTATACTTTATTATAAACCAGAAATCAAAGCTAAAAATTAAGAAGATGTGTGCCAACTCCAAACTCTTTGAAAAAAATTCGTAAAATAGCACTATAATTAGGGTGATTCAAAAAAATCTTTTTTTTTTATTTTTTACGACGCACCCCAAAATATCAAAGCTTACCTAAAAAAAGAATTTTCCTCAAAATTTGAGCAAAATCGAACAAGTTTTAGAGGTCGCTACCAGCGATTTTCAATATTTTCGATTAAAAAATCGGTTTTTTTTTCAAATGTTCAAAGTTGCATAACTTTTCGAGTTTTAAAGGCGTGAAATTTTCAGGGAACCTTCGTCTATTCATGTAGTTTATGAATATCGAGTTAGAAAATTTATTTTCGGAAAAAATTATTTTACGTTTCTTTTGTTTATAATAAAAAAATAATCGTCTATAACAAATAGGCGCCAGCGATCTGGGACATGGTTTTGACTTTAAATTACATCTAGGTAATCCAAAAATACATTTCAATAATAAAATGCTTGAAGTCGGTGAATTTGTTGCTGAAAATTTGTTTAAACAACAAATTCAAAAAACCACGTTACCCGTAATGTAGAAATCACGACTGTTGCAATGTTTATCAAAAAGTGTGAGCCTTCGTTTCAACGATTTAGACTTATAATTAATAATGCATCAAAAAAAAATCAGTTGTTCATAATTATTCATTAATACTTAAAAAAATATGCAGTCACTCAACTTAATCTAGTTTATATTACGTAGTACAGCATTTTTTATCAAAACGTTAAGTTGAAATAACTGTGACTGATAACTGTGTAACATGAAATAATTAATGTGCTATAAGTTTTTTTATCGAAACTGGGTAAGATGTACTTATTGTTTTTTGAAAATGAAATTATTATGACAAATTACAAAAAAGTAGCATTGTTATTAATCTATCCATTTTACAAATATGAGTCGCAGTAAAAAAACAATTGCAATTCGTAAAATTGAATGGTGTTATTGTATTAGACAGAAAAGAAGTTGATGTTGTAACCAAAAATTATTGAATATGTAGCATTTGGATAATTTATTATTCTATCAACTTGAATTTGACAACAAAAGTTGGAATGCAATACAGACACTTAAATAAAGATTATGACATGCGTTATTTCTAAATTAGGGGTAACGTGGTTTTTTGAATTTGTTGTTTAAACAAATTTTCAGCAACAAATTCACCGACGTTCAAGCATTTGATTATTGAAATGTATTTTTGGATTACCTAGATGTAATTTAAAGTCAAAACCATGTCCTAGATCGCTGGCGCCTATTTGTTATAGACGATTATTTTTTTATTATAAACAAAAGAAACGTAAAAAAAATTTTTCCGAAAATAAATTTTCTAACTAGATATTCATAAACTACATGAATAGACGAAGATTCCCTGAAAATTTCACGCCTTTAAAACTCGAAAAATTATGCAATTTTGAACATTTGAAAAAAAAACCGATTTTTTAATCGAAAATATTGAAAATCGCTGGTAGCGACCTCTAAAACTTGTTCGATTTTGCTCAAATTTTGAGGAAAATTCTTTTTTTAGGTAAGCTTTGATATTTTGGGGTGCGTCGCAAAAAATTAAAAAAAAAGATTTTTTTAAATTACCCTAATCATAATTAATTGTTTTTATGAAAAATAAGTACCTACTGTCTTTAGTAATATTAATTTTTACTAAACATTATGTCGTCTGCTTCAATCTTATTTTTGATGTAGATGAACAAATTTCACAAATAAAGTTTTTTATGAAAAAATTGCTCCTGTCAACAGCTGAGACTCAAAAATCTTTTTTATTTTATCAGAAGAAGGATTATGTCTAGTCGTTTCTTTTTTCTCACGAGAATGCAAGGTGACACATCAGATATCGCTGCACCGGCAACAAGGTTGCTTCTATTATTGAAAATGTAACCGCGATAAAGATACAAAATATTTAAAATAAAATTGTTTGCAGTCAAATTATTTATTTTGAGTGTAAAAGTGTAAAAGTTATTGCGCAAATTGCAAAAATATATGATGTCAGTGACTGTTTTTATTGCAATAACGAGTCTTAAGTAGATCGAGGAAAAAAAACAAAGTAGATACGAGACGAGAAATTGTTGTTTTAGATAAGCGTATATGTATATAAGCAGAAACATTGTACTACGTTTATATATAATATTTACCACGCTGATAAAAGCATGAAAGATTAAATCATAATCCTATAATCGTGGGCCGTTTCTCGATGCGAATCTTCACATTGATATCATAATAATCTGCAAAAACCTTACAATCAAGAAATCATAAAATAAGATTTTTACATGAGATTTACAAACTAAACTTTTACAAATTTTAAATATAATGTATTATACAGTAAATTAATTTTTTATAAAACGCATATGTAGGTATGTGGTACAATATATGATCTTAAATCTTAATATATTAAACGAAATTTTAAAAATGTGTTTATAACTATCTTATTTTTTTAATCATGTAAATATAATACTTTCAATACCTATTTAATGTGTCAAAGATATCGAAAATATTGATTTTAACTTTTAACCAACATAACATTCGTTAATAAATGTTTGTTTAATAAATTAATAATTTATATTAATAAATTATTTGCTTAATAAAATAATACAATAGTCTTTATTTAAAACAATTGCTAGATTCATAAGCCAATTCTGGCAGAGTAGTATTTGACGGTCTTAGACCGTCGTGAGACAGGTTAGTTTTACCCTACTGATGACCAGTCATTGCGATAGTAATCCTGCTCAGTACGAGAGGAACCGCAGGTTCGGACATTTGGTTCACGCACTCGGTCGAGCGGCCGGTGGTGCGAAGCTACCATCCGTAGGATTATGCCTGAACGCCTCTAAGGCCGTATCCTCTCTAGTCAAAGGTGGCAATGATATCTCTAGGAGTTTCGTGAGTCGAAAGGCTCAAAACAATGTGACACACTACTAGGCGGCCGGTCCTCGCGGGCCGGTCGTCGCACGAGCCCGGTTTGCCGTACGGCGCCTCTGCCCGTCGTCGGGATCTCACCGCTTACGACGGCACGGCGTCTAACGGTCGAACATGAGTTTCGCGAGTTCGATGTCGAGACTCGGAATCGTCTGTAGACGACTTAGGTACCCAAGTTGGCAGAATAGTATTTGGCAAACAGAACGAAGCACTTTACAAATCAATCCAACTCTATATTTCATTTGTACAACATTAATTTATAAGAGTAACTAGATTTATAACTGGACTAGAAACATATTAGGTAGAAAACATGTCTTCATAAACTTTGTTAGAAATATAAATAATAACATATTATGATAATAATCCTGAAATATAGCTTATAAAACTTGATGAATCGTTGGCAAATCAGTAAATCCTCATCACATAAATATGAAAATTTAATCTTTGGAATAGTCATTCTTTAGTTAAAATATTTTAATCGATATTTTATTATTTGCATTTACAATATAAAGCTGCTTATAATGCAGATATATTATCGTTTTGATTTTCGAAACTTTTTTGTGATTACAGCTACATTTAAGACTTCAGAAGAATATAGATGATTACTAATAACTTTTTTTTAATTGATGACACTCTTCTGCATTAAATTCTACAAAATTCTAAATTGTAAACAATTGTAATTAATTTAAAATGTAAATATCGAATTGATTGTCTGTGAACACACATAAATCATTATCCATATCTATTATTCTACCAATTATCAGTATTTATCTTTTACTAATATTGCTAATACGCGTAAGTATATTCGACACAAGTGTACATAGTACCTAGTATATTACAATATACATTTAGCATGATTTTATTCATTCTTATGCATTTATAGCGGAGATGAAAAATTTGTTGCAGTTTTGACAAACAATTGCTCAATTACATGTTAAAGACTTGCTGATCATATATCAGCAAGCATAATTCAATTCCTGAGTTTGAATGACTCAATTTCTTACCAGCGCGTGTAACAATAATCAAAAATACAAAAGTACTTGGCTAACTTGGCTCTCAATTTCGGCAACAAAATACTTATAGCTAATATATATAGTTATAGTTAAACGAATGTGTCGTCTCGTAAACAAGTTTACATCACTGATAATTACCTACGTAACGAAAACTACATCTCATGCGCGTTTAATTTTATGTACTCCGTTTCAGTCCGATATAAGCATTTTGAAGTCATAAAAGCATCATAGCTGCATGTATAGCACAATTTCTTAAAAACAGAGATATGAAAGCCTAACATGCCATAGATACTTTTGAATAATATATTAAGTAGTAGAAATTAAAATCGATTCATGCAATCGTGTGAAATAAATTTAGTTTAATTTAAGTATTAAATTACTTCCCACTGAACTTAAATAAATAAATCTACTGTAATTTTAATTATAGGGGAGACCGGGGCTTGACCGCTAACGGGGTAAATCCGCCAAATCAAATATCTCGGAACCTGTATATTGTGCGAACTCGCTATTAACATTGTAAACGCTGCTTATGGTACCCATGTGACCAACGGAGTTTCGGCAGGTTACCTGCCGTGTTATGATTTTTACGGAGGCAAACGTGTTTTCGTGGTGAAAAGTGAAATTTTCTGCGCGTGGAAATTTTGTAATATCTGCAATAATATTTGCTCTCCAAATCTCGAGGTACGTGATTATAAATGCATGCTGATTATAAAGAGTAATGCATGCTGAACACGAATCCAGTGTAGATATCTAATATTTCATGGGCGATCAAACCTGAAACTGATTTATCCCGGGGGGGTGGCGGTTCAACCCCGGCATTTTTGAGATTTCAATTTTTGCACCGTTGTCGTTTTTGCTCTATACCGGTTAAACAAAGCGACGTAGATAAAAATTTCCTGTATAAATTTTGTAGCTAAAGGTTCACTCTTTACAGTGGTATACCACATTTAACTACAATTATTTATTTTGTTGTTAAAAATCGGCACCGAAAAAGAACTAACGGTCTAGCCCCGGTCTCCCCTATATAATAAATGCAAGAAATACCTAAAACACTCATAATATCTTGAGCGATAAAATCTGTATATTTAGAAAATAAATTTGTTTAAACGTTTTTTTATAGAATACTCGGTATTATGTCGTTCATGCTTTATTATAGAGAAGTATTTAGAGAAGCCAATGAATTATACTCTACAAATACACAATTGCATGAGAAGAGTGACGATATATTGAGTCGGCTTTGATGATGGCATAAATCTCGAGCTTTCGCACGACCGAACTTCCGTGAAACATTACGCTCCTGAACGCTTCAATACGTAACCATCGTTATATCATGGTATATGAATTCTAGTTCATGGAAAGCTCAGTTAACCTACATTAAAATGACAACGATAACTAGAACTGTATTTAACTGTCGCTCTTAGATTAAATTCACTTTTTTGGCGTAACATCAATATAGATCAATTCTTGCAACTCACGATCAAATCTTATACATATGCATACATACATGTAGAATATAATTATACATATATTATACATATATTATATATATATTGTTAAATCTGAAGAACTATGTTCGTAAAACGTTTAACAATTACATAAGAAGATAGATACTATCGTTTTTAACACAAATTATAAAATCAGAATATTATTATTATTATTATATTTATTATTAGAGTAAAAAAGCATATAGTTTATTTACATCATACAGATATAAATTTTAAAATTATCATATGACATTTTAGCCACGGGCTTTAAATCTAAATTTAAAATCAATTTTTTTTCCTTGTTGTAAATTAGCAAATGTTGCAGATGTTGTTATATATAACTTACATTTTTATATAAAATATCTTAGAATTTGTAACAGATATAAATTCTTTTGTTGAGCATTTTTAAATAATTCAAAATGTAATATAAAAATTTATATTATAACTTCAGATGTTATCCAAAGCCAAAATTTCTTGAAAAATCTTATATATCTTAAAACTTTGAAATTGTCTTAAGAAATACATTTAAAAATCTTGAAAATATTCGAATATTTGAAATATTTAAAAATTTTGAAAATATGAAATTATTTATATTTGTATAAAAAAATGAATTAAAACAATAACATAAAGTGCTTCAAAAGAAAAAATATATTTTTACAATATTTTAGAGATTATATAAGATTTTTAAAACTTTCAACATATTCAAGACTTAAAATTTTCAATACATTTGAGATTTTTAAAAATTCTTTTAATATTCAAAACTTTTAAAAATTCTTTTGATCTCGAATAATATTTGAAATGATTCAAGATGTTTGTCATATATTCAGGATAATTTGATCTCAAGTCTATTACTCTTAGAATAAGTCTTTCATCTCATTTAAAATAACGAGTGATTTAATCACATATTAACATGAATCATCCGAAAATTGGCACACGGAACACTTGATATATGTATAAAGACGTTAGAGTTTTATAAGTTATTTCTCGTAATTGTCGCGTAAGAGGAAAATCCGTCCATACTTATTGTTAAGTACACGCGCGCTGCTCGCAATCCGATCATTCATTGCGGTGCGTCGCGTCACCGCACTAGATACGGACTCCCGACTCCCGCGAGTCCCGCGACCCGCGACCCGCGACAGACGTATCGCCGTCCGCCGATGCTATAGCGTCGCATCGCGCCGCGTCGCTCCCCACTGTATCGCGCGACGGGCGCGATTCACGCTCATTCATTACATAAAGCAGCTCACTGTTTACCGAGAGCCCGCTTTATTTTTAGTCATGCCGCGTTGCTTTATGCGACGCCCGCCGATTTGCGAGACCGCACCATCGCCCCTCGTTCGGTCGCTCTCGGTTCTTGCGCGGTTAAGTCCCGTTTACGCAACCGCGTTTCGCAGCTGTCCTCGTCGTCGGATCGTGCCGCACGCGTGCAAATCCGCGCGTGCAAATCGCACGTTTCGATGCATCGCATCGCGATCGCGTCTCGGCGTCTTATTCGAGCGAAGTTCTGCTGATAACGAGAGTCGGGAAATCATCGTTTAGCGCAAAACGTTTATATAACAATCATATTACGTAACATGTAATTTTAGACAAATTAATGAGGATTTTCCTTCATAAAATAATTACAATAGTAATTCTAATAGTCGATCTAACAGAACAACAAGAAAAAATGATAAAATGCAAAACAAATCGGCTGTGTCGAGTGGATTTTGTAGCAAAAAGAATCTGAATAATGGTAACAAATTGTGGAATATAAGTATACGTTGTATATCATCGATTGCACTATATTAATCGCAAACACAAAGTCGATTTTGTTTATATTAACGCGTAAAATTCTTTTCTTTTTCCAATAACTCCGTAAATAGCAATTAATATTTTTTGCAAATTAATCGGCTGAAAAGGCCTTATATAAGCTATTAAAACCGCGGGTTCTCTCGAAGCGGTTCTAACCGCATTTTTGCGAAATGGCGCAACCAGTGAGTATCCGCAAGACGTTTCGGTCGTGCGTATCCGGCTGATTGAGGAATCCGAGCCGGTATCCGCGCTTTTCAATCGTGTGTACTGAACTCCTTAAGTGTTGCTCAACGCTCTAATAAACGTGCGACTCGGTAAGGTGCCTAATTGCGAAACGCGATGATTAATAACGTGTGCGGTAGGTCGACTAAGTTATGTCAGCGCACGCGACGAGCTTTTCGCAGTAACCGTAGTTACCTTTGAAAATGTCGACTATAACTTTACAAATGAACAAATAAAATGTAAGACAAATGAAATGTAAAATATATCTGTATTACATAAAATAAAAGGTGGAGCTATATTTTGCAAAACAGAAGAGGGGGATAATGTTATTTCCGGGCCCTTTCAATTTGATAGGTGTATTTGATAGATCTTTCGCTGAGAAAAAGAATGCCGCAAACCACAATGCGCTACGATGCATAGTTTTTGAGATATCGTTTTTTAAATGTAATAATAGCAATATTGTTGTATGGTATTATATATGGGGTTTGCAATTTACCACATGTGGAAAGTTCACGCATGTACTTTGCAAGGCACACTATGTGTCTAGTTTAACGGTAGTGGAGCCCCCCGCAGGGGGGCGAAACCTACTGCCTCCACGCATACACTTTCCACGCGAAACGAGGTGTCACGAGGTGCCACTTTTCAATATCCTAACTACACGGAAAAAAAGACTTGGTTGAGATAAGAGAAAAAATGGTCGCCTTGACCAAGACTTGGTCGAGGCGACCATTTTTTCTCTTATCTCAACCAAGTCTTTTTTTCCGTGTATTCTCTGCTATAACAAATTATTTCTGTTACAGATATTAAATATTTTTACACAATGCAGCTTTTCATACGAAGCGACGAAAGAAGAAAAAACGGGTTTTTAACTTTTCACGGAAACCGAGGTTCACCCCCATCCCCCGCCTACGTGTGTACTGTTTCTCTCTCTCTCTCTCTCTCTCTCTCTCTCTCTCTCTCTCTCTCTCTCTCTCTCTCTCTCTCTCACACACACACACACACACACACACACACACACACACACACACACACACACACACACACACACACACACACACACACACACACACAGCTAATTCTGTGTATATTATTATACTATGTGATAGATTATATAAATTGATATCTCGAAAACTATGCATCGTAGCGCATTGTGGTTTGCGGCATTCTTTTTCTCAGCGAAAGATCTATCAAATACACCTATCAAATTGAGGGGCCCTGGAAATAACATTCTTGCCTAGAAGAGAATAATAAAAATGTAAAGCTTTCTATATTGTATAGAATTCGAATAAAATTATTATAAAGAATTACAAACAGTATTTTCTACTAATTGTAAGGCAATTAAAAAAATTATAATGTACATTTTTTGAGTTTTAAAATATTGAGATACATTATATGAAATTTTACTTTGTATTGCAAAAACTGATAATATATATTAAGAAGATTTTTAAAATTGATTTAATTGAAGTTTGAAACCATTTATACTATTTTTTTCCTTTTCTGTTACAGCTCGATTAAATAAACGTCGATAACATAATCACACGCCGGTTATTTTTATTCGTTACGTCTTCTATCCAAGAGCGAAATTAAAATAATTACATAAACTCACAAAAGCGAGATTAAAACATTAACGAAGACGTAGATTCGCTAGAGGCTACGGTCTACGAGTTTAGTGAAAACCATCAACGAGACGGACGATTCAGATTGCGTTGCAAAATTCGCCGAGTGCCTCCTCCGCCAAAAGGAGCAGGTACGACGACGTGTGGTTGCGGCGCGCCTCGTCGACCGTGTGTAAACCATTTACGTAACGGCGCGAGATACGCCGTATTTCGATGATTAACAATTTGTTTTGCGATCGGCAAAGGTGACTCTTTGTACGGCACAAATACCTTACGTAAGATAGCAGATAAACGCGCGTATGCAGCTGGAGATTAAGCGCGCGCGGCTTTTCGGATTTCGAGACGAGACGCGATCATTTTTCTTCTGCATTCTCCGTGACGATCGCCGTGTTTATCGAAATCGTACGAAGCGCTAGAATGCGACAGACGCGTACTTATACTATCTCTTGTTATGCATATCGGTATACAACTAGTTAGAATCACTTAAGGAAAATAAATTACTACATGGAAAATTTTAGAATCACTCTGAAAAGTGTCTACATTCTGAATTTAAATAAGTGTATATATACGAGCCGGATAATAACATTAATTGGTAAACCTTTAAAATACAGTAGTTAATATACATTAGTTAATATACATTTATATACATTAGTTAAAAGCATAATTATTTTCTGATATAACAAAATATTACTTTAGTTTCTCTATATAATTTCTCTATAACTGTTATTTTCTTAGTATTTTATTTTTTATTTATAGTTAATTATTAGAGTCGGTTATCTAAACAAACTAAAAAAATAGTGCGTTAAAACGTCTGTATTAAAAAAAATTCAACATTCTACATGAAAAGTAAAATTATTAATTCAATTTAAATGGTCCTATCTATTGATTCTCATACTTTCGCAATCTTTGTTAAATGACCATAAATTTTTGGTCATTTAACAATAAATGATTGGTAAATGATTGGTTATATCCTATCGCCTTATACGTGACATTCTTATTTTTTTATATTGCAATCGGAAGTTCTTACTAAATGCGGTTAATATAACACAGTTTGCAAAATTTGATTCGCAGAAACACTAATATTCTTTGTTACATAACAATACCAGAAATAATATACACAGTATATCTTCCCATGTATCATCAAAATTCCCCGCTAGTTACATCTCGTGATTAGGAAGTAAATTTATTCGTGGAATGCAAAGCAGTTGCAGAAAACTGTTACGAGCAAGAGTGTGTCACTTTAAATTCAGCAGAAAGATACTTCCACTTATTAAAACAGGAACATATTACAAACGAATTGGAATAATACGATAAGCATTTAATAACCATTAATTTTTACCGATGCTCTTATAATCTATAAGTCCTGATTACTTATAAGTGTCTATATAGTCGTTTATTGATTTATTCAACATTCCGCTGTTAAATAACAAAATGCGTCATCGCATTTGTTATGCTTTGCTTGCCCGCTGTGTGACAAACGCATAATCTAAACATCTCAAGCAATCACGTAAGAGTATCAATACGAGCGTTTGTTATTCCGGCTATTGACAGTTCACCTCACATCCTGGCATAACGATTACGCGCATAATTTCGAACGCAATTGAATCGCACTGCGTAAATGCGTATGTAATGAATGTCTGTATATCTGTATATCATATCTGTATATCATTCTGATTAAATTAGATGTTAATACATCATCATCCGGAAGCTTATTAATAAGCTTTTTGCTATCAGCGTCTATCGATTAGAGGTTTATTAATTACCAAATATTTTATTATTTTTATTATTGTATTTATTGATTAAAATATGTACCGTAATGTCTCGACTTTGTTAAAAAAAATATATACAATGCGTTATCGGTTGGCAACGATATATCAATTTCATTCACGAATGATAAATAAAGTATCAAGAATTTCTCGATGACAGCAATGCTGATATTTATATTTGAATACACGTTGCATCGAATTGTTGCATTAGATACTTTTATATTAATTAAAATTTTTATTTTAAAAATAAACGTATCAAATTACATCTTGACAAAAAAGTAGGTACATTCACTTGATATTTTATATGTTTAATCTAAGCATTTATTTACATATAATGTCATTAGAAGTTCGTGAATTGTTAGTATTATGAATCGCTATGATTGTATAAATCCATAGAGCTAATCCATCAATCATTATCTGCATCAATTTAAATATTGATAGATTTAAAGAGAAACATATACATAAATAAATATCTTCTGTCTGTTATTATAATACGAAATACATTATAACGATCTAATCTCTCTCGAATTAATATTAGATCTAATTTATTTTGTATTGCTTGTGATCTATTCATCGCAAATAAATAGATAAGACTATTTAGATTGCGTTATATACAGTACACTACTAAACGTAAAATAGTCGTTAAAAAATCGTAAATATAAGAAAAAATTAATTGAAATTAAATCAAATTTCTTAAATTATAGTATTAGATTAATAATCATTTTAATGAAACATCTTTCATTATTTAAATAAAATTAATGCTGTGGATTTAATGTAACTTTATACATATACCTACTATATTAAATATTTTTTCAACCAAGCATTAAATAACTACTATTTAGATAAAGTCCATTTAAAAGCATTCAAATAATAAAATATCAATATGTACTGATTAACATTTAGTTTACAATAAGAGTACGATTTTTTATATTGAATCTCTAGCTAAAGTCTCAAAATTTTTGCTCAGAAAAAATCAATTTCAAAGCGATTTATTCTTAAATTTTGATACAGCAAAAGAGAACACTCCATAGATAGACGGTAAGTGCAAGGGGTTAATCACCCCGTGAACTCGCTATATTGATCTCTCATTCTTCGCCGCCCTTTCCCTTGCTGCTCTCGCAGTTCAGCCCTCTCCTTTCGATTCGAAGAGCGGTCCTGTGGCGTCTGCGTACTCCCTTTACGCACATGCGTTACACGCACCAGACAAGCGGGATATCTCAGGACAGAGTTACTGTGTTCAGATTTAGTGAGAACTCTGGATATCAGAAGACCGACACTTGCCAGTGAAAAGTGACTTTTATTAGTTAAAAAAACTTGTCATTCTCGCTCCACGTTGCTATACATCGATAGTGCAATCACGCTTCTTCTTCCTGAAATGTGCCATCGTACAGTTTGCACATCCGACATGATTCCGGCAAGACCATTCCCGTTAGAAGAACCCGATCGAGCTAAAGTTATAACAAGTGTCCGGGAAGGTATCTCGAATAAAATTCGCTATACAAAACTCGATGGTATCAAAAACCATTTGTAATTGGATCTTGGTATGAAAAGAGTGACAAGGGTGGATGCGAGGATGTGAAGGATATGAATGGGGAATCAAAGCGATTTGATACGTCGCTGAACTAACCGATAACCATTGACTGACGTTATTGGATTCCAAAGTGATATATCAATACTTATATAATCGTACGTGATAAGAAAATAGTGCGGTCCTTTTTAACTCAGCAGGTTTATAAACTTAAACAATTTTAAAGATATTCAAAGAAGCATTTTGATAAGCAGACTCTCTGCTTATTAAATAAATTTTATGTCCTCAAAGAAATAAAATGAAAAGATTCTAAGTGCAAATTATTACACTGAGAAAAAAAATTGTTAATCCCAAGAAATATTTAGTCCAATACGTTCAACTAAACATTTCAGTTAGTTAACTAAATATTAGTTGTTTTAACAATTTATTTAGTTTCTTTAATCAAGAATTAATTAATTCAACTAATGTTTAGTTAACTAACTAAAATGTTTAGTTGAACGTATCGGACTAAATATTTCTTGGGATTAACAAATTTTTTTTATCAATGTACATATTTGTGCTTTATGTATTATATGGTTAATGTGGAATTATAGGTACTATCTCATAAATAGGGAAAATAAATAAAAGCAACGAAGACTTATTTGCCTTATAACAGGTAGATAAAATTAAAATAACGATAAATGATAATCAGAACTATATATTACTATAAATTACAAGGATAATTTAAGCGTAACATTTATTCATTATAAATTACAAAGACCAGTTAAAGACTAAAAAAAAATTAAGAAGAGAGAAACGATCACGATTTTTATCATTTCCTGGACCAATAAAATCCGTAGACAAAACAAGAAGCTTCTTATCAACCGTAACATCAAAAACGTGTCATAAAGAAGCTTGAGAAAAATAGAAAAAAATCACGGATTTATTCCACGAAATCTCTGAACGGTAGAAAGATATCACCGCGTCACACCGTTGCACATGACAATAACAATTTGCTCAATAATGAGGGCCGGAGATCAGGGGGCACTCGGCAGACAAAGAGACGAGCTTCGTTGTGACGCGACGACGCCGCCTCGCCGGGTGGTGGGAGCAGCGTCGGGAGTGCGGCAACAATACCTACGCACCGTGGCAGACACGCCGCTACGGTACAAGTAAAGCGGCAACACGCTTCTCAAGCTACGTGCAGCGTGGTCCGTAATTCCCTCCGCGACCTCCCGGACCAGGCCGTGGTGTATCCGAAGCCGCGTGGCGCTGGCTTCGTATCTCGAAGGAGGCGGCTGCACTCATCCAGTCCTCCACCGCTGCCACCGCCACCGCTGCCGCCGCCTGCGCCGCCAGCACCGTCACCACCACCATCCCCTGCTGACGGTCGACCGAGCGCCGAGCGGCCGACTCTGACAGTGGCTCGGCCGACCGATGACAGCCGAGGCGTCAGTCCTCAATGCGCCAGCGTGCCGTGTGAAGCGGTCTCGCGCGCGCGTTAACGTGCGGAGCAGCACGCGTGGACAGCCAGCTGTCAAACTCTCTGCGTGTCGCTCCGACGATTCCCGGTGAATCCCGCTAAGTGAATCGTCGCCGGTGAATCTGTTCCTGAGGGGGTCAAGTGACTCGTGACCATGCGACCGTATTCCTGATTTCCGGTGAACCGTGTTTCCCTGTCGCGTAACCCCGCGTAATATTCGTAATCTCTATAAAAGATGTACGTCGTCTTCAACAGCACGAAACCGGCATCGAGCGGTTTTTATCGAGAGGTACGTCCGACGCGCGTACGCGAGTTATTCGTAGAGGGAAACGCGTCGTGAAAGGATACACGGCGTTTTTCATTCCCGAAGAGTGACGCACGAGGAGCGGCGCTCGCGATGACGGAGCTCGCCAAGGAGGCGTTCACCTCCCGCAACTACCACTTGGCGGTCGAGCTGTACGAGCGATGTCTGAAGCAGCAGGGATCAAGCTACGAGGTGCTGCTGGGTTACGGCGACTCCTTGGTCAAGTGCGGCCGCGTCAGGGAGTCCATCGAAATCTATTCCAGGTGTTTGGCCGCGATGTCCGTTCCGGCCGAGAGACTGAAACACCTGGCAACCGCGCTCCTGGAGGATATGGTCGGCGTCGGGACGAGTTTCAGACGGAGGTTCGAGACATCCTTCGCGTGTCCCCTGTGCGAAGGCACCCTCTGTCAACCGGTGACCGCCGGCTGCGGTCACACGTATTGCAGGAACTGCGTGGATCCGTCGAAGAACTGTCGCGTGTGCGGGCTTAAAATCGCTATGGTGAGTGAAACGAATGTGCTAGTGCAAAGACTCGTGGAGAGATGGTGGCCGCGAGAAGCGGAGGCCAGTCGGGCGAGGCACGAGGGTGATATCCTCTTGAGGAAGGGTCACCTGGGTCAGGCGCTCGAGAGATACAACCTGGCGGTCCATTTCGGTAAGGGAAATAGCAATTATTACTTCTCACGACGCATCTATGTATATCATTTCGTAAATATTTCGTCGTATTTAAGTCGTTTGACATATCTAACGTATCTGTACTCTTTATCAGTAACACGATGTGCGATTAAAATTCTCAGTCTATTGCGTAGGATAGAAAAAAGACTCATAAGGCTATTCTACAATTGCGTAAACGTGGTCGTAAGTAGTTGTAAGAGTGTTGTACGGCGTGGTTGTAAAGCGGTACTGCGGTTGTAAAGCGTGTTGTGGAAGATGGTTGAACTTCATCTTTCACGACTACGCCAGATGTGAACGTAAGAGCCAACCAATCAGAGTGCGTTCGAAATACACACTGCACTCTGATTGGTTGCTAATCAAGTTTACAACGTATCGTAACTCTATTGTAGATTGATCCGTTGTACAAGATTCACGACTACTACTACTCCTACTCCTACAACCCTACGTTTACGCAATTGTAGAATTACTCTTATTGATTACGCGAATCCAGACAACTACGGATTAGTGATGCTTTTGTAGAAGATAATTTTCCGTCTAAGTTTGTTTCAGTGATAAACATGTGCCGTTCCACAAGTTAATATACTTGAATAAACTTATAATATTTAGTTTGGATGAAGAAATTTGTTTTAAGAATAGCTGAGACACATTTAATAAGATTAAGTATTAGAAATTTAGCCACAGAAGTGAGTTTTGCAAAAGTGTTTAAAAGATTTTTTTTACGCTTTTAGACATATTTTAAAGAGTCTCTCTCTAGTGTTTTATTTTGTTTAAAAAGTAGAAATAAATTTAAATACTTATATACATATATATATATAGAAAGAAATATGAATAACGTAGAAAAAAATGTAACTTAAAAAGAAATATTTTATATTAAAATAGAAAAGATTAAAAGCGACTAAATAATACATTAATGGTAACAATAGAGATTTAATATATAACAATGTGTGCGTGGGAGAAATACAATATCTAAATATTGCGTAATGACTATGAATTATAAAGATTCAATTATCAAATTTTAATATTTTCTATTTGAATCATCTTGCTCATTACTTTGACGTATCGTATATAAGTATCACAATTCATTGATGCGTTTGTCACCAAATGCTTCCATGACTTCAATTTCAAATAAAATAAATTAGTTCAACCGAGTTGTATCAAAAGCAATCATTTTTAGAAGAATAACACTAGAAACAATTCTTAAAAAATCCAGCTACCATTTTTAATTTATTCTATTCGCGAGCAAAGGGTAACAACATGTGGTTATATAAAGATTATTACGAAACACCTAATCTGAATAACGTTTCAGGCAAGTCGGTAAACTCAAAGTATACTGGTTTATCATTCGCATTTTATAATCTGTCTCGATTTAATCAAAATCACGAACGTTTAGCGCTAAAAAATCACACCTCGAAAGGACCACATTCCCATTATATCTGGATTAATACAGGTAGACCAGTACGCTTAAAGTACGCAATGTATTCGTGGATTTAGTCCACGTACGGATATATGTATGTGTATATTAGGTAGCAACAGAGCCAAATCTGCTGCAACAATGAATGGAATCGGCAGTCTTTTAAATAGCAATTAATTAAGGCTTGTGAATAATAGAGAAAAAACTTCATATCGGAAAAATTTCGGAGATTTATTTTCATATATTATATCATTTAGAGATAATATCTATAAGTATTATAATTTTACATTATTTTTTATTTTATTTATATTATTTACCTATACACGTGAATTCTCGCTGCATTTTAATTTCAAAAAATTAAATGCTAGAGAAATAAATAACAAATATATGAAAATAAAAGTTTTAATAGAAGTAGAATAGAAAAAATATTGGACAAATCTTTAATATATTTATAATATTTATGAAAACTGTTATGAAGCATTGTGTCGAAAATTATAATTTATTCATAATTCGTATAAAAATACTATAAAATAACGAAAAAAACATAAATTATAATAAATGACAAAATCATTGCGAAATTCTGTTGCAGTAACATTAAGTCTAGACATAATAATTATTCCTTCAAAATTTATGTGATGTTAATAATATACTTTTATTCATACACTAGCAAAATGAAATAAAAGAAGAATGGACAGTGCGCATACAAGACAAGTTTAAAAGAGAAAAAAAGAAAAATTTTTATTCAACCTACTGCGTACGTATTTAAACACTTTTATTAAATTAATTATTCACTAAAATCTACCAATTAGAGCCATTTTTAACAAATTAATCTTTCTTTGGAAATGGCGCCAAGTCCGATAAAATTCTTTCGCTATATGACTCTTTCTCTTCAGTTTTTTAGGAATTAATCAATAAACATTAAAGAAGATCATAGTATATTTGCTTCTCTTCTTTTCTAATAACAAGATTTATTCTCTTATGTGCTCTTTCCATCATTCTCTACCTCACTCTCAGATCATTTTTTATCACGCCAAGCTGAAGAGACTACGATTATTGACCTCGGTGTAACGGTGTAATCAATTCGCAAACATATCTGTTTTCTGTTACTTTAGATTTTAATCAGATTCTTTGACATTTGAAAATTTACTTCCGTTTTATAAAGATTTTATAGAAAGTTACTATTTATTGCACTTTTATATTTTCTAATATTAAATAAATTACTTTTATATAAATAATGTTGTAATAATTTTATGTAAAATTATATTAATAAAATTTTTGTATTGTAAAAATATTTTGATAACAAAAATTTATATTCTGTAACAAAAAACAATAAACAATCAATTAAACAACATATTGCTCACATTTTCTATTTTATATACATAATGTATACATTTGCAAATTAATATTAACAATAGAATTTTAAGCTTAATTGGCTAATTGGTTCCTATAGTAAAAAGTAAAAAATTGTTTCTATGACACAAAATATTACTATTTTTTTCTATAAAGATTTAAAAGCTTATTATTTTGATTTGAATCAATTTTACTAAACTTTTAATGACTTTTATATAAAAGCCATTTAAAATTTTATTAAATTATAGGCAACTTTCTTGCTTTTTGGCTGAACTTTTTATCACCGAGGATTTAGAATATACAATATTTCGAGAATAGAATTGCTGATTTCTGGATATCTGGATATCTGGATTTATGTTGGAATAATGTTTCTTTGATAAGATCGCGTCTGAGAAGGTGGGAAGTGATGTAGAAATGATTTATTTCTCAAAAAACAAACGTAAACTTTTGCGTTAAAGACAGAACAGCAGAGATCGGAATTGCGTTTGATGTTTAATCCTTAACTGCTCCGAGTACGTGGAAGAATTTTAGTTACTGAATAATTTTTTATCAGCACTATCACGAAAAGTATCTTAAGTAGTTTTATCTCATGCAGATAAAGAAAGTTTACGTAAAAATAGATTATTGGTTATATTTATAACAATTTTATTATTCAAATAATTTAATATGAATATAATTATATTAAAATCTAAACTTTATTTATATAAAAAAACAAGATTGTAAATCTTTATTTCCTTTTATTTCTTAGACCTAAGACTAATTAGATCTAAAATCCTATACTGTTAAATTTAAAAAAGATAATTTGACATTATAAATGTTATTCGTTATAATTAATATATGTATATTACTAATTTTGATTAATTTCTAATTATAAATTACTTACAAAGTTTTTATCTAAGTGTTAGATGATACGATTTAGAGCAGTTAAAAGTTAAAAATAAATTATCGAGTTACATACTGTTATAAGCAAAAGGCAAATAGTGAGATAGGTCAACGAATGATACATTTCTAGATATAAACTTGATAATTGTTCAACAGTTCTATAATTATATGTTTACAAAGATAGATTCGCGATTTTTTATTGAGAGTTAGAAAGTGTCGAACTTTATCTCTATATCTCTATACTGAGTTTATCTCTTAATTTCCGTCTTTCATTATATATAATTTTTTTCAAAGAAAGTAGAATATATTGAATATTATACTGATTACCATACTGAATTTATTTTAAACATAATAACTTTACGGAGACTCGAAGATAAAAGAAACAATGTAAAAAAATCGGCTAGTTATATCAAGAAAACAAAGAAATGTAGTTATAGATATTTATACTTTATTCTTGCATATCTATTTTATTTTTAAATTAATAAGTATAGGTTAAATTAATTAAATCGTTATATATATCGTTAATATGCGATCAAATTTTTTTCCTCCTTTGTTCTAATAAGTGTTATTTACTGTAATAGTTCGTAATAGCTATTTCTGTGATAAAAAGCACCAAGTTGAATATTGAAATCCGTAGGTATTTTTTCGTGCATATCCGAGTGCACCGGACGCGTGTAAAGTGTGTGAAAAGGGAAGCGTTCGCGTTCGACTGCGACGATCACGACGACGACGCCGTTAAGTTCACGGCCAGTACGAGGCGGTTCTTACATAACGCTTCTTGGAGATATCGGTCTGAATCGACGACGTGTCCCATCCGGAGGCACGCTACGTCTACCCCATGAGATATATCGTATAAATATTTACATGTTCTGAATCAATCCTCACGTTTTTTAACGTTTGACTTGCAAAACTATATTTTAAAATGCTAAAATTAATCTCTCTTCGTTCGGGAGCACTACTTTTAGATTGCAGACAATATTAAACGTACACTTAATTATTACATATACGCCAACTTCTAATAATTTCTATTAGAAATTTTAGATATTATTTATGTCACATAACAAAATATTTATAATTTCTTCATGCCGATTTTTGAAGCGGATTATAGAAGTCATCTGTATTACGATTCTCTCTCTCCGAGATTGTCGAGCAACAGAATTACCAAGAACAATGACGCGTATACGCGATAACAAGTAAGCGCTTCGTGACTAATCGACCTCGCCAAGATCGTCCTTGTTATCTTCGTCATCACGCATACCTTGCAGTAGGACCTTTCGCGAGAAAAATATCCAAGGGATCGTGCATTGTGACACGTATTCGATTAGGCTTTCCGTCGCCTGAATACCTATTCATCCAATGATCGATGGTATAAGATTTTGGCTGACATAAAATTAAACGGTGAAGAATTTTTCGCTAACAGCTCATAACGGGAATTAAATATTCAATGAATGTATAAGAAGTATAGAAGCAAAATTGATAGAGAAAGAATTGATAAAAACAAATATACGCAAACGCGCGCGCGAATATAAACATCGCATAAGACATAAATTACGGTGTTGATGTATCTCATTTTGGATTTAGAAAGAGTGAAATTAATACGAAGAATAAAAGACGTGGACAATTATCATAAATAAACTCGACATAAGCGTATTTCAATGATAATCGTAGTGCACCAGTGTAAGATTTCCTCGAGAAATGCGATTAGCGAGTGACGCAGTTGTTTACACGTATGTGACGCGTAAATATTGCATATAACATTGAATCAGAATCTTCGCGAATATATTACACTGTACAATAAATCGTCGAGTTAATACGCGAAGATTACGTAAAGCGACGTTATCGCTCACGGCGTGTCCGCTAATAAGCGGTTTTACGTGGAAATGAAATTTTAAGCCTCGAAAGATCTCGCTAGAATAAAACGGACTATGAGTACGGTAGCCATGCTGCCCTCGGTCGCACCTGCATCGTTCACCTGGCCTACAGGTCGATTACGGTAGTTTTAATAACGTTCTTCAACGACGCCGCACACTGTACTTTAGAACAAGAAAATATATCTTATTTTGTCAGTAAATTATGTAATAAATGAAGAAATAAGTAGGTGACAAAATTATTACAGCCAAATCCTTTATAAGAGGTTCTTTACCGTAAGAAATGCTTGAACTCCTTGAAGTTAAAATTTTTTGAAAACAAAACTAATTATAAAATATGTAAAACACGTTAATTATTATAAATTATCGAGAATTTAATTTAGGATTAAAATTGTTTTGTTATTTAACAAGATAAATTAACCATAAATAAGATACTTAAGAATAAAAATAAAAAAATACGAATAATAAATAAAAAAGAATTTAAGTTTAAATAAAAGAATATACTCCTATTCTTTGTCTCCGAAACATTTTGTATCGCAGACGTCGATGATCTAGTTGAAAACATCTTTGTCAACGGACGAGAATGCCAGAGACACTCAATTTAGTCTGACTAATTTGCTATTTTAATCGATACAAGTTCTCTTTAATTTAGTATATGTAGTTAATATAATATATTATTTTTTTAATTACGAAGAATTATATAGAATAAAATAATATTTTATTATATTAAATAATTTATGATAATAAAAATACACATTAAATTTGAAACAAAGAAATTGAAGAACCTAATTCCTGATTTATAGAATATAACGGATCTTAGATTGTACGCTGCATGAATTAGATTTTAATTTAAAGATTCCTATAACATTTAAAGCATAAAGATATATATTTTTCTCTTTTTTAAACAAAAATTGAATATATGTATGTATATATAAAATTGCAGGTATTTAAATCTATTACTCGCAATATAAAAGTTAACTCCTATATCAATAACTTTCTTTTCTTTTATATTCTATTACGAATTAGCAGTTTTTACAATTATCTTGTAATTGTCTTACATTTTTCTTTCCTCTTGGAATTCGCGATTGCCAGCGGTTGGGAATCGCTGTTTAAAGAATGCCACCTACAAGCGCATTTCGCCGAGACCGATACTCGTCTCTCCGCGTATTCGCGAATCCCGGAGTTTCGTTTCTCTAAAGGCAGCTATAATTAAATTCGACGCGCCGCTGCGCTTATATAGTACAAATTTAGCATGTGTCGCGTCGCATCGCGTCGCGCCGGTGCAACGTGCTCGACGAAATAAAAGCGATGACAGTGTACGAGAAGGAGCGCGCTTTTACGCTCCTTAACTATGCACGCGAGCTCCATATATCGGACTCGCTTATATAATGATCGCCGACGCTGCTTTTCTCGCCGCCGATAAGCGTCGCAAAATTACACCAGTGGATTCAATGGTCACAGCTGAACGATTCACATCCGATGTCATTGTTTCCAGACATGCAAATTACATAAATCATTTAATTATTAAATTTGTTGATTTTGAGTTTCTATTTCGTAATATTTTTGTGAAAAAACTTACAATTAATTTTATAATGATTTTATTAAATATTATAAATTATTATATTTACATAGTTTATTTAGAAATCTAAATATAATTAGAGATATACAATAAACTTTAAATTATTATATTAATTCGAGTCAATTTCTTATCCAGTTTGTATTAAAATTTTTAGTGAATTAAATATTATATTAATAACAAATATATATTAGCACAAATGACTCAATCTATAAGGAGATTATATACTATTAGACATATAAAGAATATTCTCATATACATTTTAATTATATCTTGAATTATCTATTTAAAAATCATTGAAAAGAGAAGGTTCTTTGAACGATTGAAAAGGAAGAAGAACGATAAAATTTCATATAATGATAAAATAATATAGAATGTTAAAAATTATCTCGCGTTATCGATGCGGTATATTCATTGTTCAAACTATATATTTTACTAGTGCGTGTGTCAATACGATATCAGAAGTCTTTCAATATACGAAACGCTTATGCAAGATGGAACGTGATATTAAACTGTGAGTGATAAGAGATAAGACAAAATGCGCGAGACACTATTTTAGATTAAATGCACTTTCAACCGCGCTTGCAATTTTTATTTCTTTTATTCGTAATAGATATATCTACATTAAAATCGAAAAAATATCTCTCAAAATAAAAATTAAACTAAATATGTACTGTATTACAATCGACAAATATTTAATAAATCTACTCTTTAAATCTAGAGTAGTTTTGCCACTAATATATCAGAGTGATTGCGATAGTCACTCCAAAAGAGAGGATTGTCACTCCAATTTGAGTAAATGTGGGTAGGGGAGACCGGGGCTAGTTGTCACACTATTTAAATACTGATTTAAAAAAAATGTTAGCAATATTTTATAATGTCGTATACTACTTTATAATGTAGCTATATCCTTTAGGTGTAAGAAAATAAATATTAGACTTGTACATATTTATACACAAAAAAGTTATTTAATTCTAAGCAAAACTGCGCAAATGTGACAACTTACCCCATACCCAGGGTTAGTTTGTCACATGACTCTGGATTGATTGTCATGTATCTTTCATGTAGAGGAAACATACGACAAATAGTTCCTGTTTTAATATTTTATTAAAGTTAGTGCCAGTTTTTGGTAAATTTAACTTAATAATATATTGCAGCATGAATTAAACAAAAAATTAATAATTTTTATAAATTTTGTAATATAATTCTCATAAACTTAGAGTAAATAAAAGAATAATAATTCTCATAAACTTTGTAATACTTTCATAAACTTTAAGTAAATAAAAGAATAATAATTCTTATAAACTTTGAATCCCATCTCATTTGAGATATCTTACCCTGAACGGTTATTTTGAACAAAGAAGATTATATTTATAAACTATGTTGCAATGACGTTTAACTAAATAGGCAGGAAAAATTATCTAAAATCTAAAACTATAATATTTCTTATGACCAAAAAGAAATTACGACTAGTAATTCCAAAAACCAACGGAACAATAAAAATAAAGGCAAGAAAAATTTACTCACAACCTCCAATTTTTAAAAAGTGCTCGTAAATATCACATGCGATGTTTTTGAAACGAGCTATTTCGTACACCCGACTAACGCGATAGGAGCAACCTACACTATAAAGAAGAATATTCCACTCAATTTATTAAGTGAGATATAAGCTTTGTAACAAGTTACTCGTGTGACTTCTAGCCCCGGTCTCCCCTACTCATATGGTAGGAGTGAATTTTTCACTCAAATTTTTAGAGCGGCTGTTCTACGATCTCACTCTAAAGCTATAATGAATCACGATTTTCTAAAGATCGACTGAATAATGATTCTAACAGAGTGAAATTTTTCACCCAAAATTGTAGAGTGATATAATTCATTCCTATTGACACTGATATACTGCACTTGAAAAGAGTGCTCTTTCACTCAAATGGAGTGCGATTTCACTCCAACTTATAAAGCACAATTTTACTCTTTCTTAGAATAGCAAATCACTCGAAGTGCACAGGCTTCAATTTTCACTTTTGTTACATTCATTTTGAATGAGTAAATTTTTTATTTGCTTGTTCTTTCTATACAAATTTTTTACATTGTTTTTATTATATTTATTATTATACTAGCTGGTTACCCGGGCTTCGCCCCGGATGACATATGTAATAAGACACGCAAATACTCTCTCTCTCTCTCTCTCTCTCTCTCTCTCTCTCTCTCTCTCTCTCTCTCTCTCTCTCTCTCTCTCTCTCTCTCTCTCTCTCTCTCTCTCTCTCTCTCTCTCTCTCTCTCTCTCTCTCTCTCTCTCTCTCCTCCCTCCCTCTCTCTCTCATCTCTCTCTCTCTCTCTCTCTCTCTCCTCTCTCTCCCCCATTCTCTCTCTCACGCTCCTCTCTCCTCCTCTCTCTCCTCACTCCCTCTCAGCTCCCTCTCCCTCCTCCCCACACCTCCACCCTCCTCCCTCCCTCCTCCCTCTCTCCTCAGCGTCCTCCTCCCCTCCTCCTCATTCCTCCACATCCCTCCTCCTCCCGCTCTCCTTCCTCCCTCCTCTCTCTCTCTCTCTCTCTCTCTCTCTCTCTCTCTCTCTCTCTCTCTCTCCTCTCTCCTCTCTCTCTCCCTCTCTCTCCCTCTCTCTCTCCTCTCTCTCTCTCTCTCCCTCCTCTCTCTCCCTCTCTTTCTTCCTCTCTCTCCCTCTCTCTCCCCTCTGTCTTCCTCTCTCTCCCCTCTCTCTCCCTCTGTCTTCCTCTCTCTCCCTCTTCCCTCCCTCCCTCACCCTCCCTCTCCCACCCTCTCCCTCCCTCTCTCTCCTTCTCTCTAAAGTTCAATTCCGTCGTATACAATTCTTTGAGATTCACTCAATTATTACCTAAAAAATTGGAAAAATTTCGTAACCGATTTCCAAAAAGATACCGGTTCCCAAAAAGATCGGTAACGAAAAACTATACAGTTTATAGCACTCCCCTTGAAATTCTACCCGTTTTATATACAATTCTTTAAAATTTGATTAATTATTTCCCGAAAAATTCGAAAAACTTTTGATACCGGTTTCCAAAAAGATCGGTAACAAAAAATTATACACTTTATGGCACTCCCCGCGAATTTCCCGAAAAATTCAAAAAACTTTTGATACCAGTTTCCAAAAAGATCGGTAACGAAAAATTATACACTTTATGGCACTCTCCGGGTAATTCTATACCCCTGTTTTATATACAATTCTTTAAAATTCGTTCAATTATTTCTCGAAAAATTAGAAAAATTAAAAAAAACCGGTTTCCAGAAAATCGGTAACAAAAAACTATACACACAGTGACACTTCCCGGGAAATTCTACCCCTATTTCATATACTTTTGGTAAAAATTCGGTCCATTGGTTTCCGAGATCATCGAACACAAACAATCAAACTGACAAACTCTGTCTCTTTATAATAATAGTATAGATATATATATATATATATATATATCGTAAATATATTGTAGAAATTGTATATATATATATATATATATATATATATATATATATATATATATATATGGGACGATCCACGTCACTTTTACCCCCCATCTGTCCAAAATTGGTATGGACGGATTTTAATGACCAAGGGCGGAAAATGTTTGTCTTGAAAAGAGCTTTCGAAAGGCGTGTGGCATATATGCGCAATTCAACATGGCGTCATAATTATGGCTGCTTAAAGGGATAAATTCAAAATTTCAGATCCAACATGGGCAGATAAAACGGTGAAAAGTAACTAAATTCGGGTGTGAAACTCAGTATTTGGGAAATTTTGGGGTCGCTGATTACGAATCTGAACGTAAAATTGTGAAATTCAAAATGGCGGATCCAATATTGCGGATGCAAATATGAGAAACGGACGAAAAATCCAGTAAATGATCTGAAAACTCTTACTGGAAGGTTTTTTGGGTCGCTGATCACGAATTTGTAGCTAATTTGTTAAAAAACAACAGACAAACCGTGTTAATTGAAATTCTACTCTTAGCGTTACCCAGAGATGACGGCGTGGACGTGGTAGAAATTCATCTCCTTTGGAGTGCTTTATTTTCGTGTGTTTCCCTGGCCTCTCACGCTTCGGGGTGCTTTATTTTCGTGAGTTCACCTGTACTGTAGAATGTTCAGTGGTTGCTCACTAGCAGAGTACTGATAAGAGATTACAGTACATGAAATACTCTGCTAGTGAGCAACCACTGAACATTCTACAGTACAGGTGAACTCACGAAAATAAAGCACCCCGAAGCGTGAGAGGCCAGGGGAACTCACGAAAATAAAGCACCCCGAAGCGTGAGAGGCCAGGGGAACTCACGAAAATAAAGCACTCCAAAGGAGATGAATTTCTACCACGTCCACGCCGTCATCTCTGGGTAACGCTAAGAGTAGAATTTCAATTAACACGGTTTGTCTGTTGTTTTTTAACAAATTAGCTACAAATTCGTGATCAGCGACCCAAAATCCTTCCAGTAAGAGTTTTTAGATCATTTACTGGAATTTTCGTCCGTTTCTCATATTTGCATCCGCAATATTGGATCCGCCATTTTGAATTTCACAATTTTACGTTCAGATTCGTAATCAGCGACCCCAAAATTTCCCAAATACTGAGTTTCACATGAATTTAGTTACTTTTCACCGTTTTATCTGCCCATGTTGGATCTAAAATTTTGAATTTATCCCTTTAAGCAGCCATAACTATGACGCCATGTTGAATTGCGCATATATGCCACACGCCTTTCGAAAGCTCTTTTCAAGACAAACATTTTCCGCCTTTGGTCATTAAAATCTGTCCATACCAATTTTGGACAGATGGGGGGTAAAAGTGACGTGGATCGTCCCATATATATATATATATATCGTAAATATATTGTAGAAATTGTATATATATATATATATATAATTTAATCTAATTATATATATATATATATATATATAATTTAATAAAAGCATCATGCTTGACGTCCTTTCTGAGAATATATTTCTCTTCAAAATGTTCCTCACAAACATAATGCGAAGACGTCAGTTTCTTGCTAGGAATCGCGGCTTGCCATTTTTTGAGCCGTTCACTATGCGTTGGCACTTTAAAAACCGACAGTTTTATTTTCAAGCTTTTAAAGCCTGTTTTGCATTTCGGTACAATGCACGGTTTTGTCATCGCGTCAAATTATAGAACGCGTGCACGGTGACTGTTTAGAAATCAGCATGAGTCGATAACAAGGGTAGGGACGGACTGAGCTAACCTGGTAAAATAGAACTATGATAAGAGCGAGATCAATAAAGCAGTTCCTTTCTTTACCGACCCCCGTAAACGCACTACCAATCAACCTGCGTTGCTGCGGTTGTCTCACTGCAACCGATCCTTCTAGTACTATTCATGCGCGTTGGCGCTTCACGATATTCCCGCGCGACGCACCATCCTGCTCTACGCAGGCGCGTCTGCACTTCGTGGTGTTACTGCGCGAGCGACGACGAACGGATCGTCACTCATTCCCGGGCGCTCAACTAGTGAGCATCTCGTAGTAATGCGTAGATACGCACTTAAGATTAGCGATCTTTCGAGAGACGATTGATCAGACGGTTGATCAGACGAAATTCTGCCGAGAACACCTAGTCATTTTTCCTGAAATCCGAGAAAGACGAGAGGACGCTAGCCTATTTCCTGACGATACGACTGAGAAGGAAGGCTATTACGAAGGAAGTCTATTCGTACGGGCTAAGGCAGCCATTATTACATTGAGAAGGACGACTAATCCTTCTTGCCGAGAGCGGCCATTATTGTATTGAGAAACCCGAGAATACATGGCAAAGATTATTCTGGAATCTTTATTCCAGAACGAAACGATTGTTTCAAAGTATAAGGTAACATTTCCTTATTTTCAAAGCAACCAAAATCGAGTTTACATGGCATAGTGGCTATTAAGCCTATTCTATGATTTGGTTGCAGGGACGTTTCTAGCAAAGCATTAACGTTCTCAAGAAGCAATTCTGCCGTTATGCGCATAACATATAAAGAGAAAAAGGCCTAATTTCCTTTCATAACTGTACAGTAAAGATTGATAATACTTTTAATACTATAATATCTTATTTCGTTTATTCTTGTTAAGAAATTCTATTGCGTTTTTGAGACATGATTCGAATCAACTATAACTTATTTAATAGATTTACTTATCTGAGTTTATATTGCGTCGTATGAATTCTATGTTTATGTGGACTGTATTCCAGTCATGATAGTATTTAGTTTAACATGCTTATTCACATATTTACCTGCGCATAATTCAATATACCTTGCGAATTTGATAAGAAATATCTCATGCAAATTTTATCTAATTCAATGGTGATCGAAGTTAAAAAACACGATAATTAATTTATCTTTCTTTCTAAGAATGAGAAAACTGTTTGATTTCTTTTGCTAAAATATACACACAACACTTCTTCAGTAATATTAAAGAATTTAGTTTCTTTACTACTTAAAGAATAATTCAAACTAGAAAATACTTATTCAAATATAATTTGACTAAACTTCAGTCATCAATGACTAAGATTCCATGCGACTATTCATAAAATTATTTCTATGCAATTTAATCATTTTGTGTATTCTTATTTATGAAACTCATTATACTATTCTTGTATTTTGTGATTTCAACACGATTCACATTCTGTTTAAATTAAGGAAGTATATTATTTGCTGCATCTATGCGCAACTCAAATGTAACCACGCTATTCAACATATCTTCAAAATTATATGTTACTCTTTTACTAATTAATTTAGTGAACTGTTCTTTCCTTCCATTCAGAGAAAACATATTCTTCCCAGCGCCTATACAGTGACGAACTATCTAACGCAATGACAACACAGGTTACGTATACTACGTTTACGCGAGCGTTACTTCTGTAGTAACTTACGATAATTCACTCGTCTACGCGGAGTAAATTATCGGAAGTTACTACAAAATCCCGTTTACGCGAAGGAATTATCGTAAGTTACTACAGAAGTAACGCTTGCGTAAACGTAGTAGTAGGCACTTTCAAATCGACATCCCTCGATAGCAGCGACACCACACAAAATGACTTCGATATTGGAGTCACCCCCACCACTGAAATTCTATCAAGTTGAGAGACCTGTATGTAAGACCGTGCCCTTAACCTTTGACAAATACGTTAAAATTTCGTTATATTCATCTTCAGTTTGATGTTCCGACTTGAGAGAATTAGCAATTTATATTTGCTAAGAACATGCAGCAAGCGAATTAATACAATCGATTACATTATTGATTGTAACAATATTATAATATTTAACCCTCGAAAGCCATACTATATAGAGTCTCGGGGAGACCTCAACGAAATTTTGGAACTACGTTTGGAACTATCATTTATATTTTTTAATGCGTATTTTTTGGTAATAATTTTTTTACAAATTCTGAGATTACCACTACAATTCTCAGAAAATTTACGAGCGATTGAAAAAAAAAACCATTACAATACGTTGATTTTTTCGAAACTTATGAGCGAAATGGCTGGGATCCTTCATACCCCAGTGTGGCTTTTACACGTATGCAAAAAATTGAAGTGTGGCTTGCGAGGGTTAATAATGTCAGTATATTTAAAATAATTTAAAATACATATTTAAGTGAAATTTTACAAATCAGTGGCATATACTAGAAAATGGCACATTTAATATATATTTAGCCCAATTAAATGTAATCCGGAGTATAAATAGTAATCCGGAGTAAAGAAAAACTGTGGTCAAAGCATTCTCAGCGACGCATTTACTTTACAAACTTTTAATATACAAGCATGTTTTCACGAGATGGGATTTACAATCTTTAGACTAATTTCTCAGAAAATATGAGAAACGAAATCCAAGTTTCTCCCCGAAGTGCCGTGTAATCATGTGTTCGCCACAGATTCGATAGATTTTGATCTTGCAGAAAATGCCACCTGGTCAGCTTGTATTTCTCCTTTTTCTACTTACTGGTGATCTTTCGATTGGGTGACTATTTCGGTTTATCGAGCCCTCCGACTCATACGAATCTCGTCGTGATGATTCTCACCTTAAAGCTACCTGGACTAGCGTTCGAGATCAACTCGGCGGCCACGGCACCAGCCGATGACGCTCAGGGAGCGAATTCCGACGCGCTCAAGAAAGTTAATTTCATGGACATAATACATTATAGCTTCGGTTATATGGGCGTGCTAACAGGTAAGGTACGACGTATAAGGATATAGACGCGAGATTATAAGTAATAAATGTGCAAAGAGTTGATGTACGTGTTGTATCTCGATTTTTGCAGGTCCATATTATCGTTACAGGACGTACTGGGACTCTCTGCACAGACCGTTTTCCGGCTACGTCGATCCATGGCCGCTTACCTATTACAAACTCAAACAGATCGCAGCGTTCATCGTACTGTTTCTAGCGATAAACCACTTCTTTTCTAGCGACGTAATGTTCATTACATTGCATCGTAAATAGTCAAACGCGTAACATCGCAATAGAATGGAATCGCGGGGAATAATTTGGGTCTCATTGCGTTATTACTAATAACAGCGAGCTTTCCCTCTATTGCAAATAAAAAACGATCAAAATTTTCCAATTGCGAACGGTATGAATGGTAATAATCGTTCCGATAATCCTAATGATAGTCTCCTTTTCCAATTTCAGTACACACAAACGGTAGCGTTCGAAGAGCACTGTTTCTTATATAGATTTTTCTACATGTATCCGACATTCGCTGGTTTTCGATTAAGAATGTTTATCGGCATGACGCTGGCTGAATGCGTCTGCCAAATGTCAGGACTAGGGGCTTACCCAATTTGCTGTCAACCTACACCCGGTTTGGGCCCGCGCAATTATAAAACAATCGAAAAATTGTAAGATAATTTCCTTTCTACATCATTCTACATTTGAGATATTCATATTCAAGCCATTTCTCTATATTAGCTGATAAAACAAATTTACATTACATTACACTTGGGCGGGCCGCACACCCTGAGCGACATGCGACAAATATCTTATAAGATATATATCTCTTGAAATGTATAAAATGCATTGTTTATCTTAAGGTGTGATGCTGGAGTCGTCTGTATTACCAACAAAATTACCATTTTCTATGCTTTCGACCTATATCTGTCCTTGTATAGTAGACAATATCCTTGTCTATATCTTAAGATATAAACAAGGATAGCACCTATATTACACGCACACATTCGCACGAATCGTCATGTACACTGTACTCTTATATTAGACTTCTAATCTCGATTTGGAGGGTTCATCGATGTTTTTCTTGTTGTGCAATTCAGGGAACTCGTTTTCACGTTCATATCAATGGTATAATATCTCTTATATGAAGCACATCTTGTGATGAGTTGACAGCGATCGCTGCAACTCGAGACGTCATATTGGGATAAAAGTAGGTACGAAAAAATGTAATTCCGTAATTTTTTCTCGTTTTCTATATAAAATCGGAGTTTCCCTGAATCATTGATGTATGTACTGCAATTATGGAGAAGCATTTTTAATTCTGTCATATCAATACGACGCTACATCAGTAGAAAGAAAATGGTAGTTTTATCGGTAAAAGAGATGACTCCAGCATCCCCTTAAGGTGATGCTGGAGCCGTCTGTATAACCGACAAAATTACCATTTTCTATGTTATTGACCTATATCTGTCCTTGTATAGACAAGGATATAGACAAGGATAGCATCTACATTGCACGCACACATACGCACGAATCGTCATATACACTATACTCTTATATTAGACTTCTAATCTCGATTTGGAGGGTTTATCGATGTTTTTCTTGTTGTGCAATTCAGGGAAACTCGTTTTCACGTTCGTATCAATAGTATATCTTTTATATGAAGCACATCTTGTGATGCGCTGACAGCGATCGCTGTAACTTGAGACGCCATATTAGGATAAAAGTAGATAAGGAAATCTGTAATTCCGTAATTTTTTCTCGTTTTCTATATCAAATCGGAGTTTCCCTGAATTATTGATGTATGTACTGCAATTCTGGAAAAGGATTTTTAATTCTGTCAAATTAGGCCCGGTCTACAATGGATGTTGTAAGTCGTAAGTCGTAAGAATTGGCCAATCACAGTGCATTATTCTTCGACCGCAAGGAGAATAATGAACTGTGATTGGTCAATTCTTACGACTTATGACTTACAACACCCATTGTAGACCGGGCCTTAATACGACGCTACGTGACGACACAGAAATGTCGGTAAAACAGACGACTCCAGCATCACCTTAAACACCCGCACACTTGCGCGACTATGACATCTATCTTATGATATTTGTATTATAAGTAGTACACGCAATTACTGTTGCACGATGTCCCATAATGCAAGGATGAAAAAAGACCCAGTGTCTTTAGTTAGATTTATAAAAGCAGTTGAAAAACATCCATATTTATGGAATTATACATTAAAAGAGTACATACAGCAAGAATGATATATTACGGACTTTGCATGGAAATCCGTTGCAAGCTCTTTTGACATCATTGCAGAACTATAATGCACATTATGGAAATTATAGAGATGTACCCAATATCTTCTTCTCTTTTATCTCAAAAACCAGTAAGCCATAACTAGTCTTCTTTGCTTGAACTCATTGCAACTGAACTAAGGACAACGATGTAACCGAACAACCGATAAATGTCTTATTGCTTTGGTGTGCAGTCCGCCTTATACTGTTTCTAAACTGATGATAAATATTTTAATGACAAATTTTTTATAACATTTAGGACGTCTTTAAGACGTCATATGTCCCGATTTGGCACATGCGTATTGTCTGGGTCGTTTCATGAAACCTTTATCACTAGAGTCCGACCGAAAATTCGGTTTCGGTTTCGGTTACGGCCAGTTACGGCCAAAAATCACGGTTTCGGTCGATTTCGGTTTCGGCCGAAATTGAGAGACAGTTTCGGAGACGAAACCGAAATTGTACAAGTCGTAAGTTACGATTTACGACGAAAAAGTGACAGATTTTTTGTTTAAAGAAGAGAACACACAAGTTATGGATGAGAGTGATGAGACTACTCAGACTACTCATGCTCACGTGGAAGAATCTCCAAAAAAAGTGTCGAAACAGAGTTTGTGGGAAGCTCATGATAATTCTCTAAATTCTCCAAACACGAAGGAAAACGCATTGTTGTCAGAGGGAGAAATGTCTTTACAAGAAGCGTTTCAATCTTTTCTAAAGGAGCCCATACTTCAGCGAAATGCCGATATTTATGCTTATTGGCATTCTAGTCCATATCAGCAATTGTAGAAAGCTGCAAACAAATTTTTATCAGCTCCGCCAACTAGTGTGGCAAGCGAACAGCTATTTAGCGCTGCTGGACAGCTTTATGCGGATAGGCGCAGTAATTTGTTGGGCGAAAATGCAGAGAAACTATTATTTTTACATTACAATATAAAATTATTTAATTTTAATTACTAATTACCTGATTACAGTAATTACAAAACAAGTAAAAAGTAAAGTACAAATACAAACTTTTATTTTATGTCATTTATGTGATTTCAATAATATGATATTATTGATATTAATGATATATGATTAATGATTAAAAATTGTTTAATTTTAATTACTGATTAGCTGATTACAGTAATTACTAGATTACTACTAATTACAAATTACAAAACATCTTAAGTAAAGTACAAATACAAACTTTTATTTTATGTGATCTCAATAATATGATTAATATTGATTATTGATTAATGATTATTATGATTAATATCAAATATGTGATACTGATAGTGATTTTCTGATTTTATTGTTTTTAATGTTTTTAGTTTTATTTAAAAGTTGAGGATGCACATACAACAGCCAACATGCAATTCATGCAATATTAAATATTATAGTGTTAAATGTGTTAATAAATGTTTTATAGATAGTATATTAGTATATTATTTATTCATTTTGTAATATAACAAAAGTTTCGGTTTTCGGTTTCGGTTTCGGCCGAAATTGAGAAGGAACCGAATATTCGTTTTCGGTTTCGGCCGAAACTAAAAAAAGTGGTTTCGGTCGGACTCTATTTATCACTGACCTTTTGTCATCCCTGAGCGCGTGAAATTCTAGCTGTCATTCGTGATCGCTAAACATCTCCTATTTAACAACTATTATAAACTCGGCATTTCCGTATTAGAATTTTCGTCTTAAGGTGATGCTGGAGCCGTCTGTTTTACCGGCATTTTTTTGTCGAAACGTAGCGTCGTTAATATTTGACAGAATTAAAAATCCTTCTCCAGAATTGCAGTACATACATTAATGATTCAGGGGAACTCCGATTTTATATAGAAAACGAGAAAAAATTACGGAAGTACAGATTTCCTTATCTACTTTTATCCCAATATGGCGTCTCGAGTTGCGGCGAGCTGTCAGCTCGTCACAAGATGTATTTCATATAAGAGATATACCATTGGTACGAACGCGAAAACAAGTTCCCCTGAATTGTACAACAATAAAAACATCGATAAACCCCCCAAATCAAGATTTGGAAGCGTAATATAAAAGTATAATTTCGATGCGTATCGTGCGTATGTGTGCGTGCAATGTAGCGTGCTATCCTTGTCTATATCTTTGTCTATACAAGGACGCTGGAGCCGCAGGCGAACTCGATCAGCGTCGATAAAGAAGTGCTCACCGACTATATCTGTCCTTGTATAGACAAAGATATAGACAAGGATAGCACGCTACATTGCACGCACACATACGCACAATACACATCGAAATTATACTTTTATATTACGCTTCCAAATCTTGATTTGGGGGGTTTATCGATGTTTTTATTGTTGTACAATTCAGGGGAACTTGTTTTCGTGTTCGTACCAATGGTATATCTCTTATATGAAATACATCTTGTGACGAGCTGACAGCTCGCCGCAACTCGAGACGCCATATTGGGATAAAAGTAGATAAGGAAATCTGTACTTCCGTAATTTTTTCTCGTTTTCTATATAAAATCGGAGTTCCCCTGAATCATTAATGTATGTACTGCAATTCTGGAGAAGGATTTTTAATTCTGTCAAATATTAACGACGCTACGTTTCGACAAAAAAATGCCGGTAAAACAGACGGCTCCAGCATCACCGGAGCCGTCTGTATAACCGACAAAATTACCATTTTCTATGTTATCGACTATATCTGTCCTTGTATAGACAAAGATATATAGACAAGGATAGCACGCTACATTGCACGCACACATACGCACGATGCACACCGACATCATACTTTTATATTACGCTTCCAAATCTTGATTTGGGGGGTTTATCGATGTTTTTCTTGTTGTGCAATTCAGGGAAGCTTGTTTTCGCGTTTGTATCAATGATAAATCTCTTATATGAAACACATCTTGTAATGAGCTGACAGCTCGCCGCAACTCGAGACGCCATATTAAGATAAAAGTAGATAAGGAAATCTGTACTTCCGTAATTTTTTCTCGTTTTCTATGTAAAATCGAAGTTTCCCTGAATCATTGATGTATGTATTGCAATTCTGGAAAAGGAATTTTAATTCTGTCAAATTAATACGACGCTACGTGACGGCAAAAAATGCCGGTAAAACAGACGACTCCAGCATCACCTTAAAATATTACAAAAAATTTGTCATCAAAATATTTATCGTCAATTTAGAGACTATATACCCTACATACCGTTTCTCGGCGTTGACACGCAGATACTCAGATATCCTGGCGCAACATGTTTCTAGAGTCAAGGAATGTTGGAGATGTGCGAGCAAGTGACATTTTAAATAATTTTTCAGATCACTTGATCATGAGAAGGCAAAGAAAGAAGAACAGGATTTCGAAACGGTGCACAACATGAACGTGTGGGAAGTAGAATTGACTCCGTTTGTCAGACACACGATGAAATTGTGGAATACGTGCATACAATATTGGATGGCTGTGTGCATTTACAAAAGATTTCCTCATAAAGGCTTGAGAACAATCGCCACGTTAACTTTATCCGCCCTGTGGCATGGTTACGCTGCAGGCTACTATTTTTGCATCTGCCAGGTTCCGTTCTATCTACCCTTGGAGGACATCTGTGTTAAATTCTACAATCAATGCGAAGAAAACGGACTTGTAAGTCTTCTATATGTAAATTTAATGATATAAAAATGTAAAACTTGTTTTTCTATTATTCAACAGTACAAATCTCGAGGATATATCTTATATTTCATTAGAGGTACAATCAAGTTAGGATAAGAATATACTTGAAAATGATCGAAGTGTCAATTTTTAACATAAAAAATAGACTGTTTCTTGCACATTTTGAACAAATACATAAAATAATTTTATAGTATGTCTAATGTCTAAATGTCTAAAAAAAAGTCTAAATGTATTCTCTCATGGTCTGAATGATTAGAACAGACGATCGAGAAATAATTTATTTTAAATTTTATTTTATTTGTCACCTGGTAGCACCCTCACTTGGTACATTTGCATCTTGATTTGAAGTAAATAAAAAAAAGAGAATTAATTTGCACTGGATGTAACGCTAAACAGTATCAAAATCTTTGAAGCACTCTCTATATTTTTTTAACCTTTATGTATCTTCTTTTTTATAATTTTATAAATTTTTAATCTTTTAAAAAATAAATTGACTATAATTTGATCATTTAATTGTAAAAAAAATTTTTTATGAGTGAAGTTGCAAAAAAACTGATTTTTTTCCATAATTAAAAGACAGGGCTTGCTTGGAAAAAAGTATCGATCGAAATATAACCAATCATATCAGAAAAAAGATTATTGTAATGAGAAAAGAGAGCATAAAAGTAGAAAGTTTTGCCCTATGATTTTACAATCGCATTCTTTTTTTTTATTTGATCATTATATTAATGTAATAGTTGGAACTATGTATCAGAGAACATTGCCTTAGATAAGCATTCTTTTTCTTTGATGTAATCATTGACTATTCGAATTGTCAGTCTTAAAACTTAAACTTTTTACATTGTGGAAAGAGCTTGATATATAAATTCGAGTTACATAACGTCATTTTGATCAGTTTAGATTGAATTTATAAATATCTTAAAATAAATCCAAACATCTCTAAATAAAAAGCAATTTTTCAAGAGCGATGTTCTCACATATTGCAAATATCGATTTGCATGTTATTTGAATGTTGACTGAACGTTACTTATGCTATATTTTTATGATAAAATACAGGACAGAAAGGCCTGGGGATTCTTCCTCTGGTGGGCGAAACTTACATGCATGGCGTATCTTGGCGTACCCTTCCAGTTATTGCGCTTCCAGGAAATAATACATTTTTACAAAAGTCTATACTTCTCTGGCCATATCCTAGGGCTTGTAGTGTATCTAGTCTTACGAGTTCTAAAAACTCACTTTCTTAAAAAACATCAAGTGGAAGAACACAAGAAGAAATAATTTTTCTTCCAAGTGTATTAGCTTTAAAGCAGAGGTTCCCATATCAACGCGAAGTGAAAGAAGTCAAGAAGTCAGATATCTTGATTTAGCTAAACTGTTGATTAATGGAAACCTATGAATCAGGAGATCAGTTTTCGATTATTTGATAATTTTTTATAAATGTTATATTTCTTTCTTGTATGATACCTTAGTATTTCTTCTTTTACATTTACGATTTTATATAAATTGCTAGAATCTAGTGTATATATATATATATGAAGCATTCTATACGTCAGAAGAAGACCCCCTCTGTCCAAAAATGGTTTTAACCGAAAAAGCTCTACTTTGGCTTAAAATGTAAGTTATTATGTCTACTTGTAAGTGCAAAGTGGCACCTTTTGAAATTGCAAATGGCGGATCCAATATGGCGGACGATTTAAAAAAAAATCAAAAAAGTAACCGAATACGCTTGAAAATTTTTACTCGGGGGTTTTTTGGGTCGTTAAATACGAATTTGACATCAAAGTTTCAAAATTCAAAATGGCGGATCCCAAATGGCGGACATATTCAAAATTTTTCAAACAACGGGCGGATTTGCTTGAAACTTGTTATTTGGGGGTTTTTGGGGTCACTGATTATGAATCCGAAGTCTGATTTTAAAAATTCAAAATGGCGGATCCAATATGGCGGACGAATTTTTTTAAAAAGGAACAAATTCGCTTGAAACTCGTTACTCGGGGGTTTTTGGAGTCGCTGATTATGAATCCGAAGTTGAATTTTAAACATTCAAAGAACTTTTCAATGAACTTAATTCACCATCAAGATGATTTTAATGTTAGCGCTGAATGGCATGTTCATGCGACAGCTCACGGCAAAGGTGCTTCGGATGGAATTGGTGCTTTATTTAAAAGAGAAGCTGCGAGAATTAGTCTCATATGTAAGCCAGCTGATGCAATATTAACTCCAAATAAACTTGTTGAATGGGGGCAGAATTATTTTGAAAATATAACATTATTTTATAGTCGCAAAGAACACGAAAAAATTGAAAAGTTCTTGAGAAAAAGATTTGACAAGGGTCCAGCTGTACCAGGGATATTAAAACATCACTGCTTTATCTCAAACAGTAATAAAGAACTATTTATAAAAAGGTATTCTAATGCTTCTGCAAGATCAACACTTGTCTACAATGTATAATTTGTTTTAAATAAATCACTCGCCATATTATATCCATCATTTTGAATGTTTAAAATTCAACTTCGGATTCATAATCAGCGACTCCAAAAACCCCCGAGTAACGAGTTTCAAGCGAATTCGTTCGTTTTTAAAAAAATTCGTCCGCCATATTGGATCCGCCATTTTGAATTTTTAAAATCAGACTTCGGATTCATAATCAGTGACCCCAAAAACCCCCAAATAACAAGTTTCAAGCAAATCCGCCCGGTGTTTGAAAAATTTTGAATATGTCCGCCATTTGGGATCCGCCATTTTGAATTTTGAAACTTTGATGTCAAATTCGTATTTAACGACCCAAAAAACCCCCGAGTAAAAATTTTCAAGCGTATTCGGTTACTTTTTTGATTTTTTTTTAAATCGTCCGCCATATTGGATCCGCCATTTGCAATTTCAAAAGGTGCCACTTTGCACTTACAAGTAGACATAATAACTTACATTTTAAGCCAAAGTAGAGCTTTTTCGGTTAAAACCATTTTTGGACAGAGGGGGTCTTCTTCTGACGTAGAATGCCCCATATATATATATATACACACATACACATACACATACATACATACATACATACATACATACATACTGGGTGTCCCATTTTAACTTAGACACCAAAATACCTCGAAAACAATGCATTTTCGAAATAATAATATTTTCAAATAAAAGGGTTTGAAGAGGACTATCAGATGAGCTACTTAGATTTTGGCTCTGGGACTCACTTTGAGCCCAATAAGGCCCAATTCGATTTTTTAAAATAAGAATTCCCTATTTTTATTGTATCATCTTTTTCTACTAATTAATTTGAACAACTTTTTTCTGAAACATTTTTTTATTTCCCTAATACTTTTTGAGATATTAAAAGAAAACTTAGTAACTCTTTCAATATTTAGCTTATGATATCTCGATAATTGTTTGTCGGAGAAAAAAGTGACACAAAACTTTTTGACCTATTGATTTAGTCTCAAGAATATGCTATTGCAATAGTATCCCAACTTTTTTAAATACTTGTGTATACATGAAAACTCCAAGGAGATGAATACACAAGTATTTAAATATGTTGAGGTACTATTGTAACAGCACATTCTTAAGACCAAATCAAGTCAAAATGTCCTGTATCACTTTTCCTTCCGATGACAACAAACAATTATTGAGATATCATAAGCTAAATATTGAAAAAGTTACCAAGTTTTCTTTTAATATCTCAAAGAGTATTAGGAAAATAAAAAAATGTTTCAGACAAAAGTTGTTCAAATTAATTAGTAGAAAAAAATTATACAATAAAAGTGGAGTTCTTATTTTAAAAAAATCGATTTAAGTGGCCCCAGATCCAAAATCTAAGTCGTTCATCTGATGACAATCTTCAAACCCTACAACTTTTATTAGAAACATTTTTTCAAAAATGCATTGTGTTTGAGATATTTTGGTGTCTAGGTCTAAGTTAAAATAAGACACTGTATGTATGTAGGTGTACACACACACACACACACACACACACACACACACACGCACGCACGCACGCACGCACGCACACGCACACGCATGTAAGTCATAGTGGTGTAAATTAATTTTTTTAAGATATTGACTCGTGTGGATAGATACAATCTATACAATATATAAATTGCATCTATGCACACGAGTCAATATGTGAAAAAATTTAACTTACACCACATGTAAAACTTTATTACAAAAGTCTTCCCATAACATCAGATAAACTAACATTTTAATTTTTATATTTCATTGCACTATCTTGTACAGGCGTGACCATAAAATTTTGAACATTAAATAGTCATATTTTTTCGAGTCCATTATTTATGCAATGTATATACTATTTTCGAGATTTTTAAAAAAGGATTCAGAAAAAGTAATTCTGTATTATAAAAATATTAAATAAGCGAAGATGATTTATTTTATTGTATTGATATTAAAAGAGTGTGAAGACATCGTGTTTTTTAAATGGAAAACAGAAACCTCTGCTTTAGAGTCTCAAAAGATTTGTTTTCAAGTCGAGACAATTTATTATTCTCCACATGTGGTTTTTATAAAACGGAATCAAAATAGCGATTACTGTTAATATTTTTTACTTGATGCGGGTGTCGAATGTTGGAAGATATCGCAAGTACAAATCCGAGTGCCACTTGTTAATTGATGTTCTACACATGTCTTTAGGATTTGCTATACGATTTTCTTACGGAAAGGAAGCATCATACAATTATTACGAGAAGCGCACGCTTGTACTCGCGGGAAATAAGAACTCTGTTTTTTAAAAAAGGGAAGCTTTTATTCGCTTCTTAACGTAACAATATTACTAAAATGTAAAAGATAGCTGAACACCCGTAAATTATCGAGAAGAGCAATAAAAAGTCTATTTCTTTACTTGATAAATAAATTTTTATTGATTACCTCGCACATACTTGCACATATTTGCACATCTCCGCAATCCATCGTTGCATATGTTACCTCTGTAGGATGAAACTTTATATGTCATTTCGATAAAATATTTTATACAGGGTGTACCGGACTTACTGTATCACCCGTTAATGATAGATTTCTGAGATTATTTGGAGACAAAAATCCTAATGCCATAATATCGAGGCTGCTACAGTGTTTGAACGGGAAAGGTTTAAAGTTCACTAATATGCTTATCGAAATTTTACGCACTCAAGGACGTCGCATGTCAAAACGGCTCTTCCACACTTTACTCAACTCGATAGAAATATTTGAAATTATTATTCACTTTATTTCTTTGTACACTGTTCGCAAAACCGACAAATATCGGGATGACAATTTGACAACCTCGACATTTGGCATTAGGATTTTTGTCTCCAAATGATCTCAGGAATCTGCCCTTAAGGGGTGATACGATAAGTCTGGTACAGCCTGTATAGACAAATACTTACATTAACCTGTAACCATTAACCTACCTATAGGTAGGCATTTACACCTGAAAGAAAGACATAAAAGAAATATATCAGGGGCGGGGAGGAGGGAGGAAATTTTCAAGGACCCCCGTCTCTTTTAAATTATTTTTGGCTGATGTGTGGCGCCGCCGGGTATTAAACTTTTCTCAGTCAGCCGATGTATGTCGATTGTCCGAGACTGAGAAATGAGCTAATGTCTCGCTAGTGGACTCTCTATTCCAATTTGGCTTCTAAATTAAATGCTTTGAAATTACTTTTATCTGTGTATTTTGGACGTTTCTGATATTATATCGTAGTCATTCATTATATAAAATGCATATGACGATTTAACGATTAAAAGATTTAAAAATGTAAAGCAAGACTTTTATAGATGTATATAGGATAATTTATATATTCATTCCTGTATGTGATCGTTTGCAATTTCTTATTCATTGCCGATTAAAATATTTGCTTCGAATGAAAGTTACTAGTATTAAATAAAATAAACAATATAATTGAAATATAAAAAAAATAAATATTAAACAATATGTCAAAATAAAATTAGAACATACGATACGATCAAAATACATATTTTATTAAAACAATAAAAATGTAGCTTTTTATCACTTTTTAACCCTCTATCCTTTTGAAACACGAGTGATATGAAATAATTTATCTCTATGTATATCACGTGGAAGAAAATCGTCGAAGAAAACCGGCCATCATTCGTTGCATTTTATATTCTTTTTTTATATCAATTTATAATATATGGGTGTGAAAAAAATCTTAAAAAAATATACAGGGTATCTCATTTTAATTGTCCCAGACAAATATCTCAAAAAATATGGAAGATACGAAAAAACGTTTCAGACAAAAGTTGTAGAATAAGGGAGCCAGATGATGAAAATATGGACTTGACCTTGAGTGACTTTTTTCATTTTCATCATCTGGCTCCCTTATCCTACAACTTTTATCTGAAACGTTTTTCCTTATCTTCCATATTTTTCGAGATATTTGTTGGGGCAATTAAAATAGGATACCCTGTATATATAAATTTGTGTGTGTGTGCGTGTGTGTGTGAGCGTGTGCGTGTGTGTGTGAGCGTGTTTGTGTGTGTGTGTGTGTGTGAGCGTGTTTGTGTATTCTTCAAGACCAATTTTTGATATATGAGAAATACATTTTAATAGCATTGAATAGAAATCATTTCAAGCGATCAGAATAAATGAAGCATTCTTCTTAACAGCCTTTTTCGATGAGTGTGCTATGGAAACGAAACAAAAAAGGATGGATTACGAATAATACGCGATAAGCATGGTCAGGGGGCAGCTCTGTGACGAGGAAGTTGGATCAAACTAAAGATCAGCTAAAATTCTTGTAGGACTTTCGCGTAATCTCTTACCGGCCATCATTTATATAATAGTAATTTATCAAGTTTAATTACTGATGATGCTGTTGTGTTTAATATAGGAATAATCATAATAAAAAATTAAGTATATATTCTTTGTAAAAAGTTCTATCGCAACATAGGATATCTCAAAACTATCGAATGTCCTCTCTTAATAACAGATTTCTTGCATGAATTTAGATTCCATTTTTTCTTCGCGGAAATGTCGACATTTTTCTCAATAATTTTCCAGTTGCAAGTAACTGAAAGTAGAAGACTTTTCACGAACTAAATTTCGAGCAGTCAAATGGACAACAAAGCTATGTTTTTAATTCCAAATCACAATTTACTTTAAAAGAATTAGAAGTGATAAGACTTTTCTCGCAACAATTTCGTTAATGAAAAATCGACGCTAAAGTCTATCAAGATTTGTCAAGGATATCTGACAGTTTTCAAACATCTTAATGTAGCGCTTCGCGTGCATATTTAATAATAATCTCCATTCAAATAAAATACTTTTCCCTAATTCTATTCGTTTTAGAGCTGCCATACCCCGCACGCAATGTGCGCGGTATCTACCATAGTTTACCGTGAACACGTGACTCCGTTTATCGATGATCGATCGATGAACATGACGTTCTATGAATCAGTCGCCTCTCTGTTCGCGAGGTCTGGTGATGATCTGTCACACGATGCCTAGAACCCGACACCGCGCTCATGACGACGCCCGAGGAAGTCGGCAGTGGACTCGCGATGGCTCTTAACTTGCAGATGAACTGGAAGATGATCTATCCTCTCTTTCTACCTCTTTCTCGCTCGATATCACTCTCTCTATCTCTCTCTCCCTCTCGCTCTCTCTCGCCCTGATCTTTTGCAAACCCGCCTTGAACGAACCACCGGATCACCAGACCATCGCACCGGAACGGACCGCATCGCACCGCATCGCACCGCACCACCAACACCGCTCTCTCTCGCTACTGCAAACTGCTTACAGCCCCCTGCTACTCGGCTTACTGCTTACTCTCAGCTACCCCATCATCGGCTACACCCGCGCCACGCCACTCCTTTCCACCGCCTGTGGCACCATAAAATCACAACTTAGTTATCAGAGAATATGGATGTCGTATCCGTGTGTGAGAGTTTTCTCTATTTTTGAGGGAAGAGGCTGTAGGGGTACAAGTGCGAATAAACCGAATAGAAACGAGGGAAATTGTTACAATAAAAATGATTTGATAATATATCTTCAAATTTAATTGCACTGTTATAAAAGCGATTAGATCGACTTTGCATATCAATTTCTAACATAGAACATGTCTCGACAAGAGAATCACACAAAAGGCTAATTTATAGAACATAAATTTAGTGTATGTACACATGTGCATGTAATTTTTACATCAGATTTTTACTCTATGCGATGGCGTTCAAATATATGTAAAGAACATTTGGATATAAAAACTTGGGTATTTACATTTTAAAACATTTCAATACAAACATTAGAAGATGTGTACAGCATGTGTACTATTTATGAAATGCATAATTATACGATATAAAATGGGCACTTTGATTGTAACAATTATATAAAATATACGCGATTAAGTCCTGCGCGAGAGCTTAATTCAATACCTCGCAGCAAACCACCTCTGAATCCAAGGATTTACAAGCTTCCGAGCTTCGTGCCTCCTAGTTTTCCAAAAGATGTAACAATTCCAAGAGCCACGGCCAATAGATTTATATTCTCACTTTAATAGTGTATACTAATATATTTTCGTGTGTATGTGTATGTATGCGCGCGTGTGTATGTTGGACGATCTAAAGTAGGAGAAGAGAAAGGGGTTAAATAAAATCCCCTAATTTTTAATATAAGAATATATATATATATATATGGAAGCGAATAATAACATTTACTTCGCTAGTAAATAATTAATCTAATTAGCAGTAAAGACTTTAATCGTCCCTATTGGCTATCATTATAATCGTCATGACAATACGACAATTGGTTTTGGTCAGATTAATCGTCAAAACTATAGATTTTGGTCCTCCTAAATTGATGCAGTTTTGATGCTTATATTATAAGCACCCTATTTAAATAATTTAATGTATTGCAAAAAATATTTTACCTTACAGCCAGCTGTAAGTATCAAAACTACATCAATTTAGAAGAACCAAAATCCATGGTCGAAACGTTTTGACAATTAATCTGACCAAAACCAATGGTCGTATTGTCAAGACGATTATGATAGCCAGTAGGGTCGATTAAAGTTTTTACTGCTATATATATGGAATTTTTCTGATGCACGGTTACATTAAAAAAAAACTTTATAGAAAGTACTATTAAGCTATTCAGATTTCTACCATATTATCTTTGTCTATTTGAAATCGCTTTTGAGAAAATCAATGGACAGTCACTCTAAACTATTTGTATGTGTGCGTACGTGTGTGCGCATGTGTGTATGTATGTTTATACGTATGGATAATTATTTTATATTAGAGATGCATATATTATATATATATACATATATATATATATATATATATATATATATATATGTATGTATGTATATCCTGTACATTATGTATCTAATATAAATAATGTCATTATATACATACATATGTAGCCCATACGTATGTATAAATGTATATTTGTACTATGCATTCAGGAAGAAATGTGTATTTGTAGAAAAAAATGTTAAACATCTTAAATTAATCTCTTGTTTACACACGGTGGATGTACACATTAAATTGTACGTATTAAAAGAAAAAAGAACATTTCTTTTTTCTTATGTCACTCAATGAATTATGTCTAGTAAAAAAAAGTTGTATTACTTTTCGTTTTACCTGAAAATATTTCGTAACTAATCGTATTGCGCAAGACTAATACGAGTTTATGTGATTATCTTGCTTGTTAGTAAAGCTAATAAGCACCGGCAGCTTTTTTAATAGTATCCGGAAAAGATTTGTATTAAAAGCTACTTTACGATACACTTCGTTCCTAACAGTTATATTTTAATTAAAAAATTATTTTGATAAATAACCTAGACGAATCAACCACATTAAGATCCACAAAGGAAAAACAAGGGATACGTAGGCAGTTTTGTCTTCTCAGCAATTCACTGCGCTTTATTATAAATGAATCTACGATGTGCAAACTTACATGAACGATTGCCTATCAACGCAAAACTTACTTCTAGAACTGTATTGTCGTGCGTGAAAACAAACCTAAAACTTCGAATCCATTCTCAGTTATTAAAAGATTTCTCTTGAGCCTAGTACGTACACCTAAAGACATTGTTGACAAACATTATTTGTAAATTATGGAACATTAGGACAGTTATCGAAATACTTTTCAATTCTTGAAAAAATTATTGCGTTTTAAGCTTTTAAAAAATTATACTTTTATTTTATTTCATATAAAACACTATCGTTATTCATTATTGTAAACATATCGCATTAATATATTTTATCTTTTTTATAAGAGCTGTAGAAAAAATTATCATATAAACATTTTTTGCATCGTATTTTAAATCAATTGTTTGCCTACATGGAGTAAAATGACAATCGACATTAGATTAATAAAATATTATTAATTTTCATCGAATATTAATTGCTTGTCAAATTAATGTCAACAAAAATGACAACCTTATTGACATTAGATTAGTAAGAGCAAAATATTATTAATTTTATCAGATATTAATTGCAAAGTTTGTATCTACATAATGCATCTCTTTTATACTCATTCCCCGAATTTTGAGTCTCACTTGATAAGATTCAGTTACAAAATATGCTCATCGTTTACAATATGTATCCAAGAATTTTCGAGTAAATTTTATTCACAAACAATGTTTATCAATATTATTTCAAAGTGTGTACTAAGTTTTACCAGTATAACACTATAATATACTGGTAAAGAATAGATGCGATTTAGAAAATAGAAGAATAAAATGTCATAAGGATATCTTTGCTTCCAGTTTGTAATATTAATCTCCGCCGATGAAAAATATAGCGAATGATACATGTAGGTTTATAGATTTATGAAACGTAATACATAAAGTCTTATATCATAAAATTTACCAACTACAATTTCTTAATGAAATATGAAGAACAATCCAAAGCTAGATCGTCACGCGGAGCAAAATCTATTGAATTTTTATTAATCAGTTTGGTCGTGAAACAGGAGTAATGATAGTTGTCGTTATAATGAAAATATGTATACAGCGCGAATATAAAGAGAAACACATAAGAAAAAAAAGGGAATATTTATGTTATAGAGAAACTGTATAATCACGTATCCAAATTGACGAAATACGTAGTATCGATTCAAATATATATATATATATATATATATATATATATCTGTTTAACATGTATGTATTTAAATGATAGAAGAACGTGAAGAAGCGTGCGAGTGTTGCTATAGAGGGTAATGGAATACCTTTTTTTCTTTTAATCTCAACATAGATTATTCGGCACTCGTTGGATACGCGCGCACTCATTCTTATTCTCTCGCACACTCTTCAATCAGCTTAGTCCCTGGAAACATACGTGACAATTGATCACTCATGAGAGAAAAACGATTCGACGGTTTGTTACTCGATTGTGAAAACTCGATCGTTTTATAGTCTGAAATCACTTTAGATAATTCTCACCTGGATTTGGAACGACTATCTTTCTGCCTGTCCTGAGACTTGCTGCGCGAGCGTGATTTGCCGCGCGAGCTCTTGCTGTCCGAACGGGAGCGACTACGGCTGCGGCTGTAGGAGCGCCTGCGATCTCTGTCGCGGCTACGCGACCTGCTACGAGAGCGAGAACGCGAACGTCTGCGGTCTCTACTTCTACTTCGTGATCTGCGAACACGTTCGTATAATCTTCATATAAACGAAATATCTGAGCGAAAATTGATAATCCATTTGTTCCATCTGTCTCTCTCGTCTTACTAATTTAACGGTCCTAAAATGAAAGCAATGAAAACTCACCTTCCACGACGACGACTTCCACGGCTGCGATGCGGAGACGTTGGCCGTCCGTATCGTGCCATTTGAACTCGGAGTTCCCTGCCATCCAACAACCGTCCATCCATGGCATCTAATGCGTCTTCCGCGTCGCGCTTATCATAAAATCTGCCAAGAAATATACATATATATATATATATATATATATATATATATATATATATATATATATATATATGCTCAATTCTTTATATTTTCAGCAACTTATTTCTTATATATTTTCTCGATGCAGTTGCATGACACTTATATCGTATGCAAGATAGACAGTTTTATCTATTGTTGTACGTACAAATAAGATTTAGGATCGCTAATTATGTATCAAGAATTCTTTTATTTTTCAAAGTTATAGCACTTACCAGACATCACAAAGAACAAACTAAAATTATTATCAATGGAAGCTTTATGTTAACCCTTTGCTCTCGGAAATTGAGCTACGTTCGATATTACATTTCATTCCAGCAACTCGAATGTCGAGTTACATTTGACACAGATATTTCTAAGAGTTTATTGTATTCTTTTAAGTTATTAAATCTTTAAATATGACGACACAACATAATAAAATCCAGTTATTTCAGAAATAAAGGGTTTTTATCTCGTTATCGAGTTGGAACAAAATGTTAAATTTATTGCAGAGTTCCAAAGGTTCCTTATTCGAATCTGTTTGTAATACAAATGTATTGTATATGTCAACTCCAAATTTATCATCAGAGAAATTTATTTCAGTAAATTATTAGTATGATGAGTGCAATCACATTCTAATTTTATTAAAAGTCACATTTTATGAGGCATTTTCTAAAACATATAGATATGCTCGAGAAAATTGTTGCTGTCCTATCATTTTTTTATATAATGTGGTTTCAATAATTTTATTCAAACAATACTTCAATAAGTATACATAGTTACCATTTTATTATATATATATATATATATATATATATATATACATACATATAACTATAGATATACAGATACCTATTATCTCTAGAAAGTATCTAAACTATCTAAAGAAATAAAATCCGCTCAAAAGAATTTTTTTTATATCTCTTGTATAATTGCACTTTGAAACAAACTCATCTTGTTTCATTATACTTCGAAAAAATTTTACTGTAAAAGTATTATATATAAATTTAAAGAATTCCATTAATTTTCTTTATTAGAAAATAATAAATCATGTTTTACTTAATAATATCATTATCGCTTGTTTATTGACCTACGAGCTTTCCACATCACTTTGCAAATACGCTTGACTTTTGTTTAGTATATCAATTAAAAATTTATAAAACAGTGATACTTTGTTTCTGTCAAAACTTAACAAAGTATTACAGATTAAATATCGTAGTGTTTTGTAAAGTAATGATTCTCCGTTACATGCTTCATTAATGTTTAGGCAGAAATCAAGAGACACGGTAGTGTCTCGCGCCAAGTACGCGCGAAGCGAGACCGACCGTGACTCATTTACGCGACGCGACGAGTTGCGAGTACTCGAGATGTTGAGATCTCAATAACGAGTGAACGGATCAAGTTCTAAGTAGGCTTGATCGATAGCTTGGGGTCAATTTATATAATAAAAGTGCTTTTATTTTTCCCTTACGTGCCCTATGAACACAGATATTACGATGCAAAGTCCAAATATATGGAATTTAAAATTTAATAAAGAATACCTAAAACTTATTTATACATATTTCGAAAGAGGGGGAAAAAATTATATGTTATGAGCAGTAAAGCGCCGAGTTTATTTCCAGGTCGGATTGTATAAAAATAAGCTCAGAGTGATGAATTGTTTCGTGTCGAGTCAGTCATTTTCACGACGCTTGGCGACGTATAAAATATGCAAGTTTCGAAAAAGTCGCCTCTATACCAAAGATCTACCGTTATTTCATGCTTTATTTGAAAATGTGTCGCGACGGAGTATCGTTTTCAGACGCGAAAACACTGAATTGTGAATTAGCGCTAGCGCACTCGCGTCGTGACGTCAGCGTGATCGTTGGCGTCGATGAATCCGAGGTATCGCCCATAAGAGCGGTCAATTAAACGTGCTCGAACACGACGCTCGCGGCGGGGTTGACGCCGTTGGCTGTTGTAGCGGCACTCACCTGACGAACGCGAAGCCACGGCTCTCGCGCGTGAAGCGATCCCTGGGGATGTAAATGTCGCCGACCTCGCCGCATCGCTCGAACACGCGCCTCAGATCTTCCGGCGTCGTCCTATACGTGAGATTGTCGACTTTCAGGGAAACCATCCCATCGATGCGAGGCGGCGGCCTACCGTAACTCATCTTTCCCTTTCGAACGTCACGTCCTCGACTGTAGTAGAACCAAGTAGAACACGCGGGATTCTCGTTGACAGATTATAACAAGATGATCACTCCAATCTGTGAGCGAAATCCACACACGAACGACAAAGGGAAAATGGCGGACAATTCGAGTGACCGCCGAGTGACGACGCGACGGTGAAACATCCGCTGGGCGCTGCGTGACCAGAAAACTCTACTATACAGTGTTGGGAAATCGTAAAATAAATAGGCCGCACACTGATGCGCATGCGTAAGTTCGTCATCGATCATGTGACCGAACCATAGGGCGCGTTCAGCAGAACAAACCGCTCAGTAGCGATCGAACGTGATTGGCTCTTATTTTTAGACCGAGCAAATCAGCGTAGCGTGTTGATAAGACGACACTCAACAGTTGTGTCTGCTGAACACGGCCACTGGCTCTTAAGCTGGCCACACACACTTTTTCGTAACAGTAACAGTAGGATTTCGACCAATCGCGTTAAGGTGCCTTTTCACGTTGACGCTCGATCGGCTCGACGCTCATCTTCAGTGAGCAAAAATCTTTAGAAATAATATTTTTTATTTATATATATATTCGTAAAATATTATTACTTGAAGATATTACTTGAAAATAATTAATATTTTACGTATTTCGAAGCCTATTTTTGATTGTACTGAGACGATCAACGACGATTCAGCGTCAACGCTGGATGTTGAATAAATTCAGCTTTATTTCTTGACGCTAGCGTCAAAGCGAAACCACGTGACCCTAGAAATAATATTTTTTACTTATTTATATTATATAAGTAAATTTATATATGTATATAAATAAAATATATTATATTTGAAGGTTTTTGCTCGCTGAAAATGAGCGTCGAGCGTCAACGTGAAATGGCACCTTTAGACCGAGCAAATCAGCGTAGCGTGATAAGACGACACTCAACAGTTGTGTCTGCTGAACGCGGCCATAGATATATTATACATAGATAGACCACAGGGCACTGAGATATAAAGACCTCCATATACTTAAGGCCATTGCACGTAACAAAGTTTTAGGCCGGTATTCATAGTCGGTTCTTATTTCAAGACCGTCTTAAGTAATGTCTTAAGATCCTAATACGGCTTTGTGATTGGTTAATGACATCTTAAGATTGTACTTAAGACGGTCTTAAATATAAGAACCCTAAGAGCACAGTTGACGGAAAGTCGACTTTTATAAGTCGACTTCTAGTCGACTTCTAAAAATGGCGGAAAGTCGACTAAAAGTCGACTTCTAAATAGTCGACTTCTAAAAATGGCGGAAAATCGACTAAAAATCGACTTCTAAATAGTCGACTTATAAAAAGACGAAAACAGGTCAAACGGCGCGTCATGCATCATCAATATGGCGGCGAATCTCGAGGAGGCTGGAGGACCAGAGTGGACCAGAGTTTACGCGAGTGCGAGGAATACGTGCCGCGAGACAGGACACGATAAGACGCCAGATAGTTTTTGCAGGTATGGCGGATCAAGTCGCGAGAAAGGTTTTGCCCGACGAGGTAAAAGAGGATCAGGATAAGGCCAAGTGGAAACATGCTTACAGGTTAGGTATGGTGTGTTATTAATTATCATCGATAATTAAGACCTATTGAATGCGACCTCTCCATTCTGTATCATCTTTCAGAACACCAGAAATGAAGGAACCTGTGTTCATGCATTCTTCGTGCGTTCTACGGAAAATCAGTCCGGAATGGGTGGTTTATAAAGAGGTGTACGAAACGAATAAGATATACATGCGAGGTGTCACGGTGATAGAACCCGAATGATTGCCGAAATTCGCCCATGCTATGCCATCTTAGTGAACCATTGGTTGATCCACCGCCAAGGTATTTTTATCACAATTGTTGCTTTATAATGTTTTTCCTACTTATTTATAAAGATATTTATAGATATAATCAATGAACCGGGAGGATCATTTGCCGCGTGTCTGGTACATTCGGAAAGGCCGAATGGGCACTACCATCGATGGATATAGAGCATCCGTGGATGGTGTCAAGTGGTTAGCGTATTTCTTCTTGGAGGGTCAAGTGTGCCCTAAGCTGAAACGATTTGTCCTGTCGCTGCTGACGACACCTGGGAGCATCACCAAGTCATGGGCCAGGTAAATCGTTATTCTATCTCCTTTCGATTTCACGTTGATTCATCGAATAGATTACATCAATTCAATACGATTTTTTCAGGTTGATACCACGCACTCAAGCAATAGTACAAACGCTGCAGTCGCAGGGAGTCGTGTCCAAACACAAACTGCTAGAAATCTGAGGTTCGGATAAAAAATGTGAGATTTTAATTTATAAAATAATATTTAGATATTATCATAGACTTCTATACAATACTAGACCGCTGACAGACATCTTGGCCGTGATGCTTGCCGCCATGTTGATTTTAGTCAAGATATGCTATACTACTATTCTATACAAGTGGTTTTATACAAGATTTCTATACAATAGTTTGGCATATACAGAATGTCCAAAAGAAAGGGTTTAATACTACAGGAGTAGTGGTTCGATTTCGGCATCCAAGTACGCTACACGTCGAAGGCATGACTTACAAACTTATTGATAACATGTACCAATATTTAACACAAAAACATTTGCCTGCTTCGTTATGTACTGTAATAACGAATGCAGATAAACGCACATCATGAGCAACTGAACACCCGATAGTGACTTATTGTTAATTCAATATGGCCGCACCCTTCACTAACACTTGCACCTTGCACTCGCATCAGCTTTTCGGCAGTGCGTCCATAGATGTTAGTGGTCTAGTATAAAAGTCTGTGGATATTATATATTTATAATAATATATATATATATATATATATAAAACAATATTATTATATATTTACAACATTATGATAATAATATGATATATATTTATATAGCTAATTTTGCATATTGTTTCGCGATTAACGCTGGAATGTTTTAATTTTAGTTCTGTTATTGTCAGCTTACCAGAAGTGGCTGCCGGAATCCGCGCACGCAGAAGTGGCACAGATATGGCCGCCTTTGTAATTAAGAATAAAACATTAGGATTGTAATTATACAGTTTTTTAGATAATTAAATTATTTTATATATGAAAAAAAATCGAAATGCATCAGTTTTAGCCCTCCAGCAAGGGGTCGATTGTGTATCTTGAAATAATGAGGTAAAAATTACAAAAGTGAGAAAATTCATTAGCGTATCTACGATTTTATTTATCAAAATCTAATAAAATCTGTTTACTTTTGTTATTTTTACCTCGTTTCAAGATACACAATCGACCTCCAGACGTACGCGGCGGTTTATTTTATCGACTTTAAAAGTTGGCGGGAAGTCGACTTTTCGTCATGACGGGAAGTCGACTTTTCATCATGACGGGAAGTCGACTTTAAGTCGGTGGTTTTTGCGACATTCGCCGACTTCAAGTCGACTTCAAGTCGACTTTCGTCCTTAAAAATGTCGACTTCTCTGCCAAGTCAGTTTCGGTAAAAGTCGACTTCAAGTCGACTTAAAGTCGACTTTTTGCTCTTAGGGAACCGACTATGAATACCGGCCTGTGATTGGTTCATGACGTCTTAAGATTATACTTAAGACGGTCTTAAATATAAGAACCGATTATGAATACCGGCCATAATCATAATCGTAAGGCCATAAGAAAATAGACCAATCACACTCGATTATTCTTCGAGCTTAAGGAGAATAATCGACTGTGATTGGTCTATTTTCTTACGGCCTTACGATTATGACTAAAACTTTGTTACGTGCAATGGCCTTAACGCTCGCGTAAACGTAGTATATGTTAAGAGATCAGATACTTCCGACAATCAGACAAGTCGCAGGTGAAAATTTTCCCGAAATATCATATCAGCAAGACGGCCCGGTGCTCCATCACATTATGGTAGAAGGGTGCGTACTTATTTGGACACGGTATTTCCTGATAGATGGATAGGGAGGAGAGGAGAGATTGAATGGCCAGATCGCAGGATTTAACGCCACTTGATTTCTTCCTGTGGGGTTTATCTAAGAGCAGGGTGTACCTATATAGGGTACAACCAAATAATCTGGCGGATCTCCGCAATCGTATTCTTGAAGAAGCTGCTCTAATTGATCGAAATATGATTAGGAATGTTGTGTCCAATTTTTACGAACGTATTGCACATTGTCAAACCGAGAATTGTGCGCAGTTAAAACATTTGCTGTAAAACCTTTAATATGTGGAGCCTCAACGATCTTGCCTTTGGTGGAGAATCGCCAGCAATCTTGTCTTTGGTCGCCAGGTCGCATCAGCAATCTTGCCTTCATCAGTCGGATCATCCTCTAATCTCGCCGATCTTGCCTTTATTGGCTGGATCCTCTGATCTTGCCGATCTTGTCTTCGTTGGCTAGATATCTTACCATAAAAAACTCGATAACGGCTTGCTTAAAGTGAAATTATAGTGTTTTGAAAAAGGTCTGAAGAAGGGCTATAAGAATATGTAATAAAAAATAGCTAGGAAGTTCAATTAAAAAAATTCAAGGTGGCCTTGTCCTGACCTTGGCGACGCCACCCAAGGTCAACTGATAAGATCAGTAAATATATCTTTTTACACCCTATAACTTTTGTCTGAAACATTTTTTTATAAAACTTATATTTTCCGAGTACCGACCTTTTTTCCTCGTATAAAGAAACAGTTGAAAAAGCATTTTTCTCTTTTCCATAGATCAAGAAAAAGAACGTTTTTTTAACTGTTTCTTAAGGAGGGTGGTTAGTAAAATCAATTTGATAAGAATTAGTTCAAATTTATGGAGGATATTCGTCTATGGGGAATCTGTCTTCATGCCAAAGTTGAAGACAACCGTCTGCATGGTTGTCGAGTAATTAATTATTGAATTTATACTCTTGTCTCTCTCTTATACATGGGCGACACAGCAAAAATGTTACCTAACCTGTGATGTAACTCTCGAAAGTATATTAAAAATGATAAGAATTTAATGAAAATAGGTGCAAATAACTCTTTACATATTTAGGAAGAACTTTCTCGAAGACTGAAATGATTCGTCTTTATAGTTATCAAGAAATTGTAAAAATAAAACAGGACCACATTTATTATTTCCACATTTCAATGTGGATAATAACGTATTTGGGTTTCAATTGTATAAACAACTCTTTTTAAACCTTAAGAAACACCAATTGAATGCATTCCACATATTTATTTGTTAAAATTCGTTTATTTCACGCGACGAAAATCTAACCTATATGCTTTCCCCCTGCCGCGCCGCCTGTCCCGCAGCGGGAACTAACCAACCTCCTTAAATGTTTCTTTGTCAAAAAAGAAACGTTTTTTTTTAAACGTTAAAATAAACGTTTTTTATAAAAAAAGGAATTTAACCTATTATTTTTAAAAATGTTTTTAAAAATGTTTTTTAAAGGTTTTTAAAAATTAAAAAAAATTTTTTTTTAATGTTCTTAAAAATATTTTTTAAAACATTTGTTTGCTGATTGGGCAGCATTAGCTTTACTAGATGAGTACCACGGGGTTGCTGGTCGGATTTTATCCATCGTGTGCGCGTGTGCGCGTGTGCGCGCGCGCGCGCGCGCGCGTGTGTGTGTGTGTGTGTGTGTGTGTGTGTGTGTGTGTGTGTGTGTGTGTGTGTTGGGGAAGGCATGTGGGTATATGGTCACACATAAAACTGCGTACTTCTGCCTTGTATTCGGATGATCTCTTGCAGACAATTAGAATCTGCATCAATGCGTGAGCGTCTGTAAAGATCATCCGAAAATTAGGCGAAAATACGCAGTTTAAGTGCGAACATACCCACATCCCTCCCCCAACACACACACGACGGGCAAAATCCGACCAGTAACCACCCCGTGGTGCTCATCCGGTAAAGCTAACGCTGGCGATAACTCAACAAAAATGCATAGGTAACTTTGATACGCCGTAACTCCGCGAAAAAAAATCGTACAGATCTAATTTTTTTTTAATTTGTAAGGAAAAGTCCATATTTTACGATGGTTATCATGATATTTACAAAAAAAATTTATTCCACCCCGTAAAGTGTGTCAAAGTACGCAATTTTTTGGAGACTCCTATAAGCGCGTAATATTATTTAATATTAAATAATATTCTAGGCGTAATTTTAGAACATTAAGTACAATATTCTAGTAATATTAATTATCTAGTAATATTATAATAGATAGTTATATGTCTGCTCCTGATAATATTATATAAATGTTATATGAAATATACGCCTTATAAAAAATCACAAATAATATTTATAAACAAGGCAATAAAATGTCATAATAAGTTATCAAATGTGTGTAAAAAGTTTATTGAGATGTAAGAATGATAAACAAATTATAAAACTGAAGGATTTTAAAAAGAAAATAGAAGAACGATAGATGCATTAAAGATTATTGTTATGTTATGTTATGATACAATACAAAAAAAAAGAAGGAAGAACACATAGAAGATTTCCAGTTTTACAAAGTATCTGTACTATGGCATAAATCCCGCATGCTAAAAATGCTAAAAATGTATTTTGGGGATACGTATGTCGATGTCGATCATGGATGATAGTGATGGAGAGGAGTGTATGGTTGGATGTAACGATGGTATGTGGAGGATCCGTCCCCAAAAATACCATGCGACTCTCTGCGAGTCGCGATGGTGCCACTCCACTATATGCCCGCCTAACTCTTGTCGTCCGATGAGATCGTCGGTGAGAGTGTCGATCAGGGCAATGAATATTAATATAGCAATTGCTGTCGAATTTGTTTATATATTTACATCGGCGCGGTCGAGCGCTCGCGAGAAAACGTGGCTAATTACTGTGTTGTCATCTTGGTAGGGGCGCGCGCGGCCACCACAGTATATCCTAAACAGGAGCGATATACAAGATATCAAACTAAACAAAGAATACAAGAACTATGCACTTGTATTTTGCTGTATTCCATCATTTACTGACCCTCTACACTTATGTATCATGAAATAACCATTAAACCTTTTACATTACCTACAGTAATCATTTTACGTAGTCGTAATATATAATCGTGCCACTTACTACATTGAGAAATCGATTCAACTTACGATGGTTTCGTTAATATTAACAGTAAAGAACTGAAATTACAACATAATACTAATATGGCATAAAAGCACATAACAAAGTGATTGCTAGCAAATATCTTTATTGTTTCTATTTTTTCTGACTTCTGTGGCGTAAATCCCTGCGCGGCGTAAATACCGGAGTTACCCTATGTCAAATCCTGTATCAAAGAGCCTTTCTGCCAATAAAATTTGTAGCAGACTTTGCAGAACCTGTTCTTAACAAATATGATTATGTAGAACACAGACAGAATAAAAATAAAACAAAGAAAAGAATCATCATAATAATGTAACAACTAAAATTTAGAAGGACATAATATGTAGAAGAAAATACATTATTTTCTGGAGTTCCTGCTATTATGAAACACAGTTATCTGCTAGAAAGTGAACATAACTTTCTCGTTTTGAGTATGTGAGCACGGAACCCGCGCGATCGCGTATTCTAAAATAGTAAAGTAACAATTAATACGAAGGATCAATTTGGAGGCTTTGTGTGACTGTAATACAAAAGTTCAACAAAAGTAACTGAAATAGTAATTGAAAATGAACAAACATCGTTTTGTTAACGCATTACTTCTTTTTATTCAAGTTTCAATGAAGCTGCATCTGTGGTATCACAACAATGCCCTTGCAAGTACAAGATGCCTCGAGAGTCGTTCCATCCGGGTTGCGGATAAAGGAAACTCTTTGATGCTTATTAATGCGTCGCATATAAAAATGGATGTGAATACGCCAATCATAAGAAGGTTTCAGATCGGCGAATGCGAATTATACATTTTGGTCCTTTGCCCATCGTTTCCCGTCTGTTACCACACGCTGTTGCACAAAACCTAATCTCGCAAAATAGTCACATTAAATACAAACGCGTGTGCGCAACAAACGTCGCATCGAATCATATTATATCATATCATATCGCATCGCATTGCATTATTCCTAAGGCCGCCGGCGTTGCAGCTGCACCTCTGGGCACTTCCGCTCTCCGAATTAAAAAAGTTCTCTCAAAATAATTTCCAACAAATCACATAGCAGCCCAATAAATATACCTTAAAACGTCTAACAGCGTTATCGCCTATCGTTACAATATATAAAAACTTGGGAAGAGGAAAGATGGAAGAAAAAAAAAAGAAAAAGAGAGAGAGGGAGAAAGGGAAAAAGTAGAAAACAGAAAAATATTATGCGCTCTAGATTTGAGCTAGATAGTAAGGGAAGAAGGAAAAAAAAGGAAAAAGGAGGGAGGGAAGGAAGGAAGGGAGGGAGGCAGGAAGAAAGGAAGGAAATAACGCGATTTGATGATTCGTTAAATCCGTAAGTAAATAATTAGGTACACTTGTCATGGAAGAGAGATCGCGTAAAGTGCGCTGTTGGTATTTATAAATTAAACGAGTGTCTACAATGCAGCGTCAGATATATATATATATATATATATATATATATATATATATATGTGTATATATATATATATATATACACACAAACATATACATACATGTATTTGTGTATGGTGAAGCCAAACTCGATAAACAAATTTCTACAATGAGGGATGTAAATAGCATTTGTACCGGAAGTCTAGTCGATTCGCAAATTTCTACGTGATACAAAAGATACTGCTGGCGCGATAGCCCAAATATATAAAAACGTTTATTATTTACAACTGCCTAAGTGATAGCAATCTCTTTGTTGTTCGTTATCTTTCGCGTGTTTAAAAGAATTATCTTACGGAGTCGGGCGTACATAGACGGCTCAAATATGCCTAAATTTCTCATTGGCAAAGAATACAATTTTCGAATCGACATATCCTTTTGTTTTTATTCATTTAGACATTTTAGACTGTAGGTCTTTCAGGTACGTAAGTTCTTAGATCTTCGTGTGTCTTTCTCGCTTATCCTGTTATCTTAAAATGCGATATTACATTTTCCTGGTATTCCCATTCTCAATTCAAGAAATAGGACAGCGAATTTATAATTCCAATAATTATACGAGTCCGTCGATTTATTTCGAAGCAGATAGCTATCTGGCCACAAATTCATTCATATTCTTGTCACATTTTGTGAACGTTACTCTCAGAAGTTTATCGAAAGAAAATTCAGCTTCGCCCTACATACGCTTTTGCAAATCCCCCTAAAAAGTGTATATCGACAACAGGAATCCTCTGGATTAGTGCCACTGATATATATCTTTTACGGGACGTGTTCTGTATATCCGCGCATTGCAGGCTGGCGTGTGTCTGCGCAAAAAGGCCAGTCCGCGTACATCCATTAAAAAATAGAGCAAGTAAAAATAAAATTTAAAAAAATCGATTGTACACAAGATGAAATACCGTGATGAGAGAAAGGGATCTGGATTCGAATATTCGGGAGACAAAGTAGCCGCGCCAACAATAACGTCCGGCACTTCCGCAGTTACCTTCGCTCTTCTCGGCGCGGCCGCATCGTGCAACGCCTATAATGTCCATTTACACTATTACTATTCAACAATTCAAAATACTTATGATACACACAACCTTGAATAATCTCAACAGCTGCTGGCCTTAGCCCGAATTAACTTACGCATACATCATAAATACAAAAGTAATTTCTCGCTATTGCTATGTTTCGCACGCTTCCACCTCGACTTTCCTGATTAATCCTTTAAATTGGTACCGCGGAATTCCCGTGTGTCCCACGACTCGCTCTTTCAATCATCACAAAAAAAGAGTTCGTTTTTGTTTCTTTCTCGTATTGATGTAACTAAAATATGCGAATTGAATCGTGCGTGCCATGGACAAGTGTGTGAATATTTACAAGTGTCCCGTTATTATAACGGAAGAAGGTAATTTTAGATGAGAAAATAAGTCAAAAGGATAGAATTATCTCACACGCGTATATGTTATGCTTTGGAAAAATCGACTTTAAAAATCGGAAAATTAATAATGCGTTTTATTATTTCGAGATTTGCGCGGTATAACTTACAAATAACTCGATATCAATTATTTAACGCTACCAAATATGAGTAAAAGATACGATCCAACACTACAGTTTTTTAAATATTCGAAAATATTTCGAATGTCGATGACGAATTATTTGGAGAACATCACGATTACTTGGACGTAAAAAAAATGTTATTAATTTTCCGATTTTCAAATTTCCTTCTCGAGAACAAAGCACGATATAAAAAATGCTATTATATTCTTTTATATGAAATCGCGTCACGATTGTATCTTATTTATCATAACATACGTACAAAGCGTTTCTGGAGAATAACAAAAAAGAAATATCTCGTCGTGTAGCAAGAATAAAGAAGCACATAAAAACTCGTTCATTAATTTTCTCGCATTCTCTTTTAATACATTCAATCATTTCATGATAGAATGCACGCCGGGAAGAACAAGTCGAACATTTATCCTAATTCCTTGCACCTACGGAGTACTCGGTTAAATCTTTCTCATCTCTTTTGTTTTGGCACATATTATTTGAGTTTAACCGCGTATTCCAGTTACATTCGTACGACTCATTTTCCACGTAGGACACGCGAGAATGTCGCGATATATATTTTATAATAGTTTACAATAGGATTAAGTTTTTCGTTTGATCGAAGCCTCGCGATTCGCCGCCGCGTCTTGTGCAAAATATACATTCGCGCAGTTTTTCTTTGCAATTTCATTGCCATCTGTCACACTGTCTTACATCGTATTACAACTCGCAATAAAAAAATATTCAGTCAATCGGCTGGGATTAATACTCGTGCTTAACGGGAAAGAAGAGCTTTCGGCGGGTACCCGAAGAGACAAAGTGGCTACGCAAGCTGAACCTTACCATTAAACCGAGCTGAACAGCGAATGATGGATGGATTATTACATGATGCGATCATTCGTCGATCGCGACGATTAATCATTAATCTCCGCTTCTGCGAAGATTAATACTTTGCTGTTTCTTTTACAAACTTTCGGTTCGATGAACTTTTTTGCTCTTTACTTTTATGCACAAATAATTATTACTCTAGACTGTTTTGTTATAAATAATGTAATCGCTATTAATTTAACGCTCATTTATTTGTTCAGGTCACGTAAAGATCGATCGATTTTCCAAATGTTACTTTAATAATTTAAATCGACCTTCGTGTTATAATTATATCGAGCCAATTTAGACAGTTTACAACGAAGATGCTTGAAACATTGTTTAAATTCTATCGACGACGAGATGCCAATCAAGCCATCATCCATTCAGCCCGGATCGACCCGACCCTGTAACGCTTTTACAAGCTCTTCCTTTGTATGTGTAAAATTTCACGTTACAAAAATTTCATATCATCGTGTCGACAATAAAATTTACACTTCCGTCGAGAGAAATAGAGAAATACTATTCGGCATCGCGTGAATTCATTCGAAGGCGGCAAAGGCACCAAAAGCGCCGACAACGTGCTCTCAACGCGAATAAGGCGAATACAAGTACACAGATGCGAATGAATGAGCATGAAGGCATATAAACGAGTGCCTGATTATTACAAAAATTAATACTTCTCAACCCTTTCGTTCCCATTGCCGAAATTGTGTTGCGCGCCGTGCGCGCTGAAACGCATGCTCACGTATGGGAAAGGAAGGGTTGCAAGCAGAGGGGGTCTGCATTGCGTGTTATATATGCGGTCGTGTCTTACGTTCATACAATGTAATAATAAGTAATAAATTATTAAGCCAGTCGTCGCCAAAATTCATCGCACAAAAGATACTATATGTATAAATCTGTAAATGTACGTGTGTATGTGTATGTATATACGTACGTCTGTACGTATTTACGTATGGATGTACGTGTGAGATATAATAAATTAGCATTTAAATAATATTCCAAAAAAGACGCGGGAAGAGGAGGAGGGGTGAAGAGGGATGGGGGAGGGAGAAGACCATAACAAATAGATGTACAAAAAACGAGGGAGAGGAGAAAACGGACAAGAGAAGAAGAGGAGAGGTAAAGTCAATAATTTAATTAATTAAGTAATGTAAATCTCGCCGTCGTGTGTCGGGGGGAAGTTTAAGTAGCGTCGGTTAAACAAATCGCTTATCCACTAAAAAAAATCAAACGCGTAGAATACTGATACATAAAAAAACACGTATATAAAAAGCCTCGGCCTTATCATTGTCGAAACAAACTCATGGCGCTTACTCGCGAAGTAAACTATATATACTGGGAGAAAAAAAAGATCTTAAGAGAGAATTAAAACAGAAGACAAGATAAGAGGAGGGCAGCATCGCTGATTGACTCTGATACACTCAACCAACGTCGCCGACAATGATAATAATAGTAATAGTGCTAATAATAATAATTAATAATAATAATAATTAAGAATAATAGCAATACTCAGATCGTAATAATTATAAAAAATATTCTCTAATTCCACATTTAGTAGAGAGCTCAAACCTAAATATGCCTATGCTTTAGTGATGATGTAAATAATTGTTCAATTAATAATAATAATAATAATAATATAATATCTAGATGCGTGTACGTGTATACGTGTGTATGTGTAAGATTAATGACCAAAAATCTACAACGGGCCAATCACGAAGCGGGAAGAGGTATCTTAGCGAAATCATATCGTTTTTCACATTAATATATCCGCGAACGACATCGCGCCTCTCCTTTTACTATATGAAGTGATATTTTTATAGCGCAGATCTCTCGGTCGACACGTTCGAGAACCGGCGCGGAGAGATTAGTTCGCTGACTCGTCGCGCACGTATCCCCGCGAATGAAGCAAGCTCGTTTGTCCCCATCCGGAACAAGAGGATGGAACTGGGACCGACCGAGGGTTTCGGATCTCAAGTAATACTATTGACATATAATACTAAATTCGCGTAGTGTTCTCTCATGAGACGTGTGGACGGACGCTAAATTCGCTACGCGATCTGCACAGTGATCTCTTTTCGGCACTAACCGGCGAAAAAAATTCTCCAAAAACGTCGAAAATCAAAAAACGTAGACGTTTGTAACGCCTAAAACATTGACGATACCGCTTGTAAATATAGATTATTTCCCCGTCTCGCCTTTAAAACGTTTCGTTTGTCATTTCAAGCTTTGTCTGATTTACCGAGCACATTACGGAGCCACTTTTAACGCGGGCGTTATATTTGCGGCTCCATATCTCTCGTGGATGATTTAGCGTCAGCAGCTTTCGGCTTACTATCGATTTCTTTCTCCGCTTAATATTTACAGTATTAAATAATTATAAAGTTCAAGCTTTTTCACGCCAGAGGTTACGCTACGGCACTTCTAGACGATTTGCTTGCGTCTCATAGAAAAGGTAGAAAAAACCGGAAGCTACGGGGGAGCTTTGATTAACGCGTCAATACACTAAGACTAAAGCTACATGCTAATTTGTCTCGTCTATTTCGATCCACTGTGCGACCCCGACGAGCTGTGTTCTGTTTGAAGGAGACAGAGAAAGAGAGAAAGAGAGAAAGAAAGAGAGGGTGGGAGGGGAAGGGGGTGAGGGGGAGGGGGAAAGAGAGAGAGAGAGAGAGAGAGAGAGGAGAGAGAGAGAGAGAGAGAGAGAGAGAGAGAGAGAGAGAGAGAGAGAGAGAGAGGACATCAAGTACGTATCAAAATGGAAGGATGGTCGTTTAACATGAGACCAAAAGCTCCATATTGCTGCTTTTCCCAGACAGTACCATGTCTAAAATCGGGACATAAGACGTCTTAGAGCCTGAGCAGAATAGCTGACTTATATAATTTTAAGACAATGTTTTATGCTTTAAATCTTTGTTTTTAGTAACGCACAATACTGTCTTATGTCTCACGTCTTAAACGTATGCACGAAGTGTCAATATTTGTAAGACTTGAGGCACAAGACAGTATTGTGCGTTAGGGCCTGAGAGAGAGCAAAATGATTGACTTATAATTTTAAGACAATGTTTTGTGCTATAAATCTTTGTTTTTAGCAACACACAATACTGTCTCAAGTATTACAAATGTTGACACTTCGTACACTCGTTTTAGACTTGAGACACAAGACAGTATTGTGCGTTCCTAAAAACAAAGATTTAAAGCATAAAACTTTGTCTTAAGATTATAAGTCAGCTATTCTCAGATCCTTAAAGATGATAGTAAAACAACATTAAGATGGCTTTTAGACAACATATCGTAAGACGTTTTAAAGATGTCTTAAAGATGCTCAAAGATGACTTAAAGATATCTTTAAGACGTCTTATGTCCCGATTTTGAACATGTTGTCTGGGTTATTTTGTACGTCTCAGCCGTGAATTCATCGCGACGCGACGCGTCGATTCAATGATGCTATTGTCATTCAAGTATGCGTAAATATATATGTATACATGATTTATACGTATACATACACATATATGTACATACATACATACATACATACACACGCACACGCACACGCACACGCACACGCACGCACGCGCCCACACACACACACACACACACACACACACACACACACACACACACACACAATATACATATATTCGATAATATACAATAATATAGAATATTTCTCTCGTATGCATATGCGCGCGCGCGTGTACATACACATATAATTGTATATAGTACAGATGTTTGTATATATTTATACACGTACGTTGGCAGCGGAGCTTGAAAATGATTCGGTCTTAACGATGAATGTTTCCGTACTACTCGAGAGTCCATGGTCAAATTGTTAAATCTTTCAGTCAAGTTTGTCACGTTAAAATAACATTATGTTTTATGAGCTTCATGACTTGTTTTCACTAGGTGTTGAAATATTTTTCGTCAAAGCTATAACTCAATTACGCAGTAAATCCTTTTTGTCGATTATTTTAAAGTAAAAAGTAAGTTATTGAAGATATTACATAGGTATTACCACAAAATATAGTACGAGAGTAGTGTAATCTATGTTTGTGTGCAGATATATTACAATATCGTATATTTAAAAACACAAAGTTTTAAAAGTAGTATTAATATTATTTAAAAATCATATTAGTATGTATAAATATAATGCAATAAATAACTTCCACATGTAAAGCATAGGCAATAAAAATTGAAATAAGTTCAAAGATTTATGTAAAAAGCATATATATTCCATAATTAAAGATTCCATAATTAAAGATCTATCTATGGCCTACTCTAACATCATGCTATATAAATTATTCATGAGTTTAATTTCTCCTTTATTTGTTTTTTGATATATAATCATATTGAGAGAAACAGTCCGACAAGAATTTATATAGCACTGACACTAGTATATAAAATAATTTTATATCACAAAGCCGATTTATATTAATAAATCGTAAAAATTTTTAATTTTGAAATTTGCGACAACTAATGTGCAGAATGTATTGATTAACATTAGTAAATTGTACGGAAACACTCGATGTTAAGGGCAGTTTTTGTAAAATATTTAGGGAAATTCCAAGCTCTACTCTCTCTCAACATATGTATATACAGAATATTCCCTGAATATTAACGCCATTTTTCACCTATTATTTCGAAAGTTACATTCTCTGAAAAAAAAGAAAAAGAAAAGAAGAAAAAGCCCGAGGAAATTTCGTAGTAACATTTTTCAATGCATCTTTCCGATTTTTTTAATTAAATATATTTAAAAATCAAGTATTTAAAATTACTTATTTTGAATTTTGCATTTATTATCTTGTAATTATAGACATTTTTATGGAAATCGGTGATACGGTTTATAGCTGAAAAGAATGGCGTTCTTAGCGGGGAAAAGTATTTGTTTATAAGGCTCCTTTGATAACACAACTAACGCTAAGATACTCCGCGAGCTGCTGCGAGCTGTTATCGAAATCTCACGAGGACGTTCCGAAAGTCTCCGCAATGAGGGAAAGAAGGATTAGGAGGGAACAAAAATAAATGAACAAAGTTCTGAAGATTTTGGAAAAAACAGGAAGATGGAGATGTATGTGTGTGTATGTGTGTGTGTAGATGGAGAAAGACGGAAACAAAGAATAAAGGAAAAAAAGAAAAATAATAAAGATGGGAGCGTGTGTATGTGGGGATGGGGAGTGGGGAGAGTAGAATAAGGACTGCTAAATTTTTTTTTGTGTACGTGCTTAACTATCCTACGTACGTAGACTAAATCTATTTTTGGCAATGTTGATTAGGTATACGACACGTTAAATATTATGATACCATGAGTAGATGCACTGGCCATAGTATTATGCGCTATGTAAGGTCGCTTAACACCCGTTTCTTGACGCGTTATCTGTACAATTCTGGAGAAACGGCGGAGACCCCGGTCCATCACGCTTTCGTTATTTCACGTGCGCGACTCGGATTGGGATAAGAGAAAAAGAGAAATTAAAATCTACAGCCGGTGTTCTAGAAAAATACGACAATCGAGATGCATGGGTGATTTTTTATATTATTTAAAATAGCCATAGCCTCTATATATCGCGTTGCAATTGTTTTCGTCTCGTGTATCTCGACGATTGAAGACCAAAATGAAGCTTTTATCCAAATTCATCTCAACTTTGAAAAATAAATAGATTTACGCTTATTATAAATGACATATAAATGTATACAGGAGGTAGATATAGAACCCTACTAGATTTCCGGTACACTATTAAAGCGAAGCCTCTCCTTGTTCTGATTCTAAACTGACTACGCAGCAGCAGCGGAGTCTTAAAATTTGTGTACTTTTAATATATCCGGCGTATGAGTAAACGTTACCTAAGTATTACTTTCTTAAGTTTCTCGTCGAGACAGATCGAAGAAGAGGAAGAGAGAGCGCGCAACCGTGAGTATCCGTAATAACAATGACGAGACAACAACGGTATATATGTATACGTCACGCCGTGCTTCTTATTGCTTCCAGAGTCTTAGCTTAGATAATTGCGTGCGAGTATCCGGTCCGAGATTAAGTACAAGTCTTTTTCCGAGAGGATGGAAATTTAGAAATGTTAATCTTCGCGCACAGTTACAGCAGTCTCGTAATACAATAGCATCTACAGGTCTCTAATTTAAGGCTCCGCAAGTGCCACCTCCGAGCAACGGAGACGAGAGGAGGCACGTCATATTGTGACACAGTTGCTAGCATTTTGCTTTTTATTCAGGCCCGAAGTATCCCCTAATACGCCAATCTTTATCTAATACCTTTTATTGTCAACCGCCCAAATTTCTCGTCATTAAACGAATCTGTTAAAATGTTGCGTATAAAATGTGGGATTTTTCACCGTGTTTTTAAACCTTTGTTGTAAAATAAATAGCATTAGATACTACTTGTAATACAATTCTTCTTGAAAAAGACGCTAAATAAAAATTACAATATTAAATCATAATTATAAATAATATTAAAACTAAACAGTTGCGATATAACCATTAAAATTTATACAAGTTATATATATATATGTAATATGACTTGTTTTAATTTAAGTTACATTTATAATTCAATATAATTAGAGTAAAATGCAATTAACATTTAATTTTGCTAATATTCGCCAATTTCTTTTGTGTTTAAAATTTATATTTCTTTTGTGTTTTAAATTTATATGTAACTTATCTCAATTAAATTCTCTTACGATTACTCAATATGAGTAAAGTTATTAGCAAAATTACAATAAATTATGCATTACTATTTTCATAAATGAAGTTTTTCTACAGAGAATTTAATACAAAATTATAATTTAATTATATTAGGGGAAATCATGGTCAGTTTGTTTTCTATTTTGATACGTTCAAAGTTAGTGATTAAGTTTAAATAATACAATCAATATTATTAAAGATACAAAATGTTTCTTTTTATTTCTGAGATTATGTCCTCCAAATGTACTATTTGAAAGTTTTGCCTGTAATATTTGATATTATGTATAAATAGTACTTTCGTTCTTTTTTTCAATCCTGTTAAGCCCCTTACACAATGAGAGGCGATAGTGATAGCGATAGCGAAAACGACAAAATTTTCAACCTATTGGAAGCCGTGTATCAATGCTGTAGCTTTGTCGACAATTTTGTCGCTTTTCGCTATCACTATCACTATCGCTATCGCTATCACCTCGTATTGTGTAAGGGGTTTTAGAGTGAAAAATCCAACATTCATCGCGCAACGTATAAAAGCTTTTGAAAGGACCTTAAAATTTGGAGCGTAACACAATTAAATGTCGGAAGCCGTAACGATGTTGCAGGTACGCCGTTGGAGGTTGCTGTTGCTGTCACCGTCACCATAACACAACCGATCGAAAGATGCGTACGATGTGAAACAAGCGATGACGACGACAACGACGAGCACTTCCGAGCGACACCACGGTTGGATCCGCGGCACGTTTATGTACAACGGGCGAGCACATATAAAATTTTATATAAAAATATTTTTTCATATGTGTTTTTTATCTGTGTTTTGTGTACGTATACTGTGTATGTGTGTACGTGTATTCCCGTATGTATGTGTATATTTATATATGTACATCTTGAATAATTAATACTGAGTAATTAATATCATCTCGTTCCATCGTGCGCATTATGCCGCGGCGTGAGCCTGATGGCTCTCCACGGAACGTCGTCACAGTCCCCAGTGCGAATGATTTCTTGGGGGGAAAACGCTGAGAGAGTCTGCCAGGAGGGATATTAAAAATCCATCCAGAATAAACGTCACCGAACAGACTAAACATCGTTGAGAAAGCATACCTAAGCGCCAAACCAGATTTTTCCTTAATGCGTCTCCTCCGAGAGTGAAGTTGCCACCAGATTGAGGGGAACATCGGAAACGTTCTCCTCGTCACCTTCGTCCGCTTCTTCATCCACGGACAAGTGCCGTTGCATACGTTCCTCGGTTTTTACATGTTGCTAGAAATACAATAAATCGTGCTTGATAAGAACAAGTCCGCAGCATAAAAGAGATAGAGTATAAAAATAAGAAATATTCAAATAAAAGATTTTGTTAAATATAAAAGTATTCAGATAAAAAATGTTTAGATTAATTTCATAAGTTTAAGCATTAACCCTTTGAGTGGCAGTGACGCATATACGCGCACATTGTTTTATTTTTCTCCAGTTAGCAAGATTTTCACGAAACTTACTACTTACAGATTTTTTTGGGTCGCGGAATGTGAATTTGGGATCAGAATTAAGCGGGGAACACAGACTTTTGCATAACGCATAATGCGTAAGCATAAGAAAATTGATTGGTCTATTTCCTTATGCACATGTATATGGATCAATCAATTTTCTTATGCTTACGCATTATGCGTTATGCAAAAGTCTGTGCTCCCCGCTCACCGTGTCCCCGCTTTACAAAATTAAAAATGGCTGATCCAATATGGCGACCCAAAATTTCGAAAACTTTTATAAATTAGCGTATTTCTATGAAACTCGGTACTAGGAGATTTTTGGGTTGCTGAATACGAATTTGCTGTCAAAATTTCAAAATGGTGGATCCAATATGGCGACTCCTAAATTTGGAATAATGCAATAAACTTCTGCGTTCTAAAGAATGACAGTCAAGTCTGAGAGGTCTTGAAATCTGGCGTACACTCAAAATTCGAGTGATCAAGCCCTCGGTCAAGTCAATCTGTCAAATACTGTCGATCAAGTCAGTTCAAAAGAAGTTAAATCAGCTATTTTGAATTTTTGAACTTTGACCCCGGATTCGTACTCAGTGACCCAAAAACCCATTAATACCAAATTTCATGGAAATCTGACAGAATTTTTATCTTGCCATTTTTGGTCCGTTTGATGCTTATTTTCCTGCCACTCAAGGGGTTAAAATATAGCTTGGCTCACAAACCCCTATTGTCTTTATTTGATTTTTAATCCACCGAGCCATTGTCAATGTCTTTTTATCTTAAAAAAATATTTAGTCTTCTTAACCAAATCTCACTAGACATATTAAATGCGAATACGAGAATACTTCTTATTCCAATACTCGAACATATGACAAAGAAAGTATCTTACATGAATCATGTAACTAGATAAAGGTATTGAGTAAGCAACTGGTGGAGGCGGATGGCCACCGGGTATGCGCGTAGGCGTTAACGCTGCATGCATCATCAGCTGAGGATGAATTTGTTGTCGAAGAGCATTCAGCATATCCGCACTCTCGGTATCCATTTGTTCTCTTGTCGACTGAGATGCTAAGACTGAGTCTCCTTTTTCTAAATAATAATAATAATAATAATAATAATAATAATAATAATAAACACATTAATTTCGTAAGAATGGATTATTTCCACACATATCACAAGAGATTGATATATTTTTCAAAGAAATTAAGACCATCTAATAATAAACGATACTTAAACAATGAAAAACTATTTAAAATTACAAATAATTGCATATTTATATTGAGAATACTGTTAAGATTGCTAATACACTCATATGTAAATTAAGTAACAAAATGAAAACGCGGCATATTCCTTAAAACTGGAATAGCAGTGGATTCGATTGATATCTGAGCATTGTTCAACTTTCGAGATTTGGAGACACGCTAGTCTTGATTTCTTTTTAAAGTATTATAAATATATGTCTTAAAAAGAAATTAAATAAAGCACCAATAAAACCAAAAAACCACTGCATTTTTAATCCGTTAAAAACCCAAAATTTATCAAGTTAGAATATAATCCCTTTTCTGCGATGTGAAAAAAATTAACTACAAAAAGTTAACTACAATATAGATAATTCAATATGTATATTCATTTTGAAGTCAATTTTTTATAGTCAATTTTTTTCACATCGCAGAAAAGAGATTATATTCTAACTTAACAAATTCTGAGTGTTTAACGGATTAAAAAAGCAGTTTATTATATTAAAAAATTATATTAAATGTTTCAACGGCTGTTGCAAAAGAAACTGGTTACTAAAAATTTAATCGCTAAAAAGCTCTCACTTCTATGCCTCGTTGGTTTCTCGCCTTTAGGTCTGCGTCTGCGTGTATGTATAGTATCCCTTCGCATGGTAACCGGACGATTAACGCCGTGCAGCTTGTAGTACAACCCGCAAGCGTTGCACACCATTTCACCCTTCATGTTTCTTCTCCAGATGGTTGTTGTCATGGTGCCGCAATTTGTACAAGACATATCAACTTTTTTCGCCACGTTACCGCTTTGCTGATCGAACTGTTGCTTCTGATCTTGCTCCATCTAAAACCACCAATCGATTATTGTGAGCAAGTGATAACGTCTTATGAGCAATAACAGACCGTTTGCACGGGAGGAATACCTTATTTTTTATCTTGCTCGACCATGTGGTAAAATCATGCGCTTGCTCCTCATTGTTATGTTCATGTTGGTAACTGGCAACAATGTCCGGACTTGCTGGAGCTTTACTGGGATAGCTCTGCTTCCTGCGACCTTTCGTCGTTGTTGCCATCTCCTTACGACCAATACTGCCAGGGCTAGACGGATTACTGTCTATCGAAGCACTCTGTACAGACTGCATACAACATCATTTTACTCACCATTTAATTTTTCCACAAATTTTTTTGGATTTACAAGTAATATTTTATACTTTTTAATCTTATAAATGTCTTATATCAATCGATCGTAATATGTAACAGCCTATGTCGGATGAAAAAGTAAAGCTAGTTTTTTTAAATAAATAAAATCAACTTTATAAAATAATTTTAGTTGTAACTATAAGAGCTCATGCACGATGAGAGGAATAAGGAACAAGGAATTAAACATAGAGAGAATTCATAGTCGCATCTTTTTTCAAGACACGGTCTTCAAGGAATTAAACATAGATAGAATTCATAAAGACCATGTCTTGAAAAAATATGCAACTATGAATTTTCTCTATGTTTAAATCCTTGTTCCTTATTCCTCTCATTGTGCATGAGCCCTAAAGGCCCCCGCACAATGAAAAATATAAGGAACAAAGAACAGATATTAGCGATTAGAAATAAGAAATTAGGAATAAAGCTGGTGTAGCATTAATACACGGCTTCCGATAAGTTAAAAATCTATTGCCTGTATTATTTCCTGTTTCTGTTACCTGTATTTTTTATCGTGCATTCAACTTTATTCTTGATTCTTTAGTCCTCCTAATCGCTAATATCTGTTCCTTGTTCCTTATATTTTTCATATTGCGGAGGCCTTAATAATTTTATAGTTACAACTATATAGGGGAAAGTGGGATAATAGTGCACACCTAAGGTAAACCTGTTAATATAAAATGGCTTTTATAGTTACAATTAATTTTTAAATGCAGCTATGAAACCTTTAAACGTTTGTCTACAAGTATGTGAATTCATACTTGATAATAATTTTGTTGTTAAATATTTATTGAGCGATATTTAGGACGATGCAAAGTCGGGCAAAAATGAAAGTGGCGAGTAATAGTGCGCAGTTTGGAAATTGCCAAAATTTGTGTCTGCAGCGGATAAATTTCGAACTTTTCTGCTTAAATCATTAGTTTTAAATGTTGTTAATGTGAGTGATGATAAATGGTAAATCTGAAGAAGAGCTCACTCCTCACCGATTTCGTTGAACTTAGGCTTAATCGACGCGTTTTTGCACAAAACGACCGAATCTGGCAGAAAAAAGTGTCGCTCTGCGACACGCTTCGCTCCGCGAAGCGAGATATTAACAGTTAAAGTTGACGACTATCAGATTATGAGACCTGTCATACCGACGAGCTGTAGTGACTGCGAACATGCCCTGCAGCCATATGCGCATGCTCAGTGGCCGCAGATCGGTGTGAGTGAACCTAGAAGTGTGAGCGGGGGGGGGGGGGGCTTGGCCTCCTCATCCTCACTGATTTTAGGACACGCCTTCGGCGTATAGATTAGTGACGCGCTTTAAAAGTATTTAACTGTTTAAAGCGCGTCACTAACCTATGTAGGTTAGTGACGCGCTTTAAATAGTTAAATACAAAATATCTGCTTTAATGAAAATCACAACTTCAAAATAATACATTCAATTTTATTTATTTATTGGATTCATATTAAGATCTAACATTTCTCTATCGAAAAGGCTGTAACTGTACACACGGCTGCGTCGCATTTGTCCCAATTGCTACAAAGAATAAAAAACAATATACTTGTTTGCTGTAGTTATCAATTAATATTGAAAGAATTACCTCATGATTTAAATATCGATATCTATACTCAATATTGCGCTTCCTCTCAGCTGCATGTGTATGCATTTTTTAGCGTGAAAGCTAATACATCATGCAAAAATTCTTCCGATACCCCATTCATGTATGTAAAATTGACAATAATCATTCGGTTATAATATGTAAAATTTTTATCCCAGAACATTTGCCGTATAAATTTCGGCCACGTATTTGCATTGCCAATGATGTCCTGAATCGAAGCCACGGATTATTGTTTAATTGCTGGACTGAGTATGCCATTGTAAGATTAAGATGTGCAAGTTGTAAATGACAAGATATTTATTTTAAGTAAGACGCGTCGAAGTACACTACATATGTCGCTACGGAGCATGCGCGTGCGGCCACGGAGCATGCGCATATGGCCACAGGGCATGTTCGTAGTCGCTACATCTCGTCGGTATGACAGGTCTCATAACCTGATAGTCGTCAACTTTAACTGTTAATATCTCGCGTCGCGGGGCAGAGCGACGCTTTTTTCTGCCAGATTCGGTCGTTTTGAGCAAAAACGCGTCGATTGAGCCTAATTTCATCAAAATCGGAGAGGAGTGAGCTCTCCTTCAGATTTACCCTGACTCAACTGGCTTCAACGCACGATTAATTCGACATAAATATATATAAATTCGAACATGAATAAACTATATATGTACATAAAATCGACATAAATAAAAGCCACGCACTATTCCCCGATTTGTTATTCCGGGACAATTTTGTCAATTACTCGCGAACTACAAATGAAATTATGGGACCAACACGGCAAAAGGTTCCCAAGGGATCGTATTTCACTATGTTATACCAATTACAGTAGCAACTAAAAATTGCCCACTTACGAACTTAACTCCTGTCGCTTCAAAATGATAAGGAAACGGGCGCGTTTTCTTTTTCGCTTCCTCTGTTCAAACAAAGCTTTGGATAAAATGTATCTATATTATCTAGAATTGATGTAAGCTTTGAAATTTTGCCACTCACGTGTTGTCAGCTATCGTCAGTCTTAAACTTGAGGTGCGCACTATTACCCATACGCATTCCCCTACTTTCCCCTAACTAATATTTAATTGTAACTATAAATAATTTTACAGTTTTCAAGATTAATATCTTAACGATGTCGGTGCCGGATTCAACATATGGATGGAAAAAATTAATACATGTTTTATTTTTAAAATTAGTTGAAGATTTCAAGGAAAGGATGCATTTTACTTTACTAAGCCAAAAATTCGAGAAAAGGACGTCTTTCGGCAGCAATGCATTGTTATTTTCACTCAAAAGAGCATAACTACAATCAATTTACGATCTACCTGTTATCAGAACAAAGAGACGATACTACAGAAAGAGCCCAAATGCACAGTCAGGAGAATCTTTGTTCGTAAATTCGTCGAAATAAAAGCATCTCGAGATCAAAGATATCTCACTCGCGTTGACAAAATATCAAAATTAAATAATTTACAATAGATATTTATAATTTACATATAAATATTTATTTATTTATTATAAATTATATAATTTTAGTATTTTACCAATATATAAATCAACAACAAAAAAAACTACGTTTTTTTTTGCTCTTAATAATATCAATATAATCTATTTGAGAATATTTCATCATAAATTTGTAGTTTATAAAAAAGATCATTGTTATATGAAAAAAAAAGATTGTTATAATTACAAAGATGTTTTGATGCAATTATTAAAAAAAAAAAAGATACAAAAATAATAAAGAGACAGTTAAAGAAAAATAATTTTTAACAATATTTGTCTCTTAATTAATAAAATAAAATCTTTCTGATATATTTCATATCTTGATATCCGTTAACAGAGTGCGAACAGAGTCCCAAGAGTTCCCGATTATCTATTATTTGCGGAATTCTACCTGGAATATGTCCTGAATAGGTTTAAAAGAATTTCCCGATCGGCCGATGGGCCGACTGGCGGCTTAACCGATGACCTGAGTTTTTCCCGCCACTATACCTGGCCCTTTTTCTCTCTATTTACCAGACGTACAGATGTTCGCATTTGGCGAGGCATTTTCGAGAAATGTTTTGTCTGCTTAGGACGAGGCAGGACAAGGCACTACTGCTACGCGCAGAAAAATCACAGAAACGATTCACAAAAATGCAAACATATTTGCAGATTGTTCTCTCTATTTATCTATTTATTTAATCCACATGTGTTTGTAAATTTTTCTCTTTCTCTTTCTATCTTTCTTTACTAACGCGCGATTTCTATCTTTATTTATATATTAGTTATCGAAATGTTCAACTTGTGGTCGGTTCTCACTCACCTTATTTTCTAAGCTTCCTATATTGGTACGATTACCAAGCACAGGAAAATCGGCCAACGTACGCTCGGTAGCTGTCCCCTGGGTATCCCTGTAGAATCTGATTTGCGGGGATATCTTGTCCGAATCAATCGCAGTAATACCGATCTGCCTGTTGTTCATCAAAGAGCGCAGCAGATTGGTCGCTTCACCGGTGAATCCATTGTTCAATTTATCACCGTTTGTTCGCGTAATTTCCAAACTTCTGTTGCTGCGTAACAAAATACGAAGGGACGTGTGTAATTGCATAACTTTAATAGTTTACTGATTGCAAATGTCTAGCGGCTTATGATATTTATTGCCAGTTTAATTTATAATTTGCGATCATAAGCCCCCCCCCCCCCCCATTAGCAAGACGATTATTATGGCGATACTCGATCGTAATTTTATCGCCAGATTTAACAAAATAACTCGCAATATAAGGAGGCAATTGGGTCAGATTTGAAACGACTTATTGATCAAAATTCGAATACAACAAACAAATTTGTTAGTATAAAAATATTGACAACAAAATTTACTTCGATAAGCAATGATGAAAGTAAAGTGATTAAATTTTACTAGTTTATTTATATAACTAGTCATTTTACATAACAACGTGAGAATATGAGACCGTAATCATACATAATGTAATTCGTTGAAAGTGTAACTATAATATTGAATTAGTATAACATAGCAATGCTTTCGCTATTGACTTTGAAAATTAAATACACAATGTCGCTTATCTTATCTGTAAGCAACTCACACGGGACACATTTGTGCACCTTACTACCGAGCAGATATCGAGTGAACAAATATTTGTCGAACAAACGGCAACGTTTGGCTTACTTACTTGGCTAGAGCTTGCCATAGCTTTGTCGCTTCCTGATCGATGTTAGTATCAGAGCAGTTGCTCTCTGGCGTATCCATTCTATTAACTGGACTACAATTTGCCGTGTTGGACTCGGAGCCATCATAGTTACTCTCGACTCGAATCCTCTTACTGACAGTCATATCGTAACCATTTTCCTCGCCTTCGATATCCTGTTCGTCACGATCTTCAATTTCCAGTCGTTCAGGATCGGAACTGTTGGAACTGTTGTCATCGTCTAGCTCGCACTTAATATTATCGTGTTCTCGCATATCATTGCTCTGCAACTCTAGATGATGCGTTTGAGTTTGAGGTATTACGTTTTGATTAATGCTGGCCGGCTCGGAGTTAGGCTCCTCGTTGAATAACATCCTATTCAACTCGAGGAACGATTGCAGAGGGCTCTCGCCCGCTACTTTGGCAGTGGAGAAAGACTCTTTCTAAGAACACATAGAGAAAAGGCATATGTATATAATTTATCTTCTTGCTTATAGATTCAATGTAATTTTAACGAAACGACGCATAATTTGTTACTTAATCTCAAACAATTCAAATCCAATACCTGCTCGTCATGAGACGACTGCTGCTTGAAAAAATCCAGGTACTGTTTGAGTATGATGTCAGACTTTTGCGACACTTCGCGAAAGTTGTCCAGCATATTCAACTTACATACACACCGATGGCAGATAATCGGTGGTAAGAAATCACCATCTTTTACCTATCGAGAATATATCGTGTAACAAAACTAGATGACAAAAGCGATGAGTACTGTTTATTTGCTCCAATGACATAACTCTCTGACATAACTCAATTATCATTTTTAAGTTGTCTGCAAAATAATGGTGAGAATTCTGTACAATGAATGAAGAGCTCTGACACTAATATGTAGTTAAATATTTGTATTGCTCTGCAATCAATTGTTATACCAAAATAGCATTTAAAAATATTACAAAATTTTAATGATTCTAAACATTTGAACCTATTTTCTGGAAAAACATTGTTTTTCAGACATTTTGAGTTATGTCATTGTCATTGTTGTAACAAATGAGTGATACAAAAACTATAATGTTCTCAAAATTAATTTCTGTGATAAGATCCTTGTTATAGAAATAAAAGTGAGAATAATTGAAAATTGCAAGTTAATGCAGATATATTTTTATTATAGTAAGTTATCAACTTATTTTCTAGTAAATATCTTAATTATCAACTTTACAATAAAAATAACGTCTGATATATAATTTTAATAAAAATTTACTGGTTAATAAAATCTTATGAGCAAAGATCTGATCAATGTAAGTCCTTAAGACTTACATCCTACTAAATAAAATATCGAACGGAGAGTATGTTCTCGATATACTGTGCATCTTTAGTTCTCGCTTATGTAAGGATGAACACGAATAGGAGGACGATCTGTGTCTGACGTAAAGTTTTGCAATAAAAACTGGGTCTGCAAATACTATATCAAGAGCCCGTCTCCCCCGATCGACATCGCGCGTCGGTCAGAATGGATGCTTCTGGCAATTTAAAAGGACATTAAGGAGCCCCGATAGAGGCGAGAGCGGCGCGGATAACGCGCGGCATGACAACGGAATACGCGTGTGAAACATGATAACAGGCCACCCAAATAAGGAGCCGCAGCCTCCCCTCCCCCCTCCATGACTCGCGCGGCTGTAGTTCCGCTTGCCACGCTCGCGCGGGGCTTATCACTGCCATTTTAAATGCCGTTGCTGCTCGTCGGCTTATCTCGCGGACACATCTCTTGCCAAACTTTCTCTCGTGGCACGCGTACATACACTCACACATACACAGCCGCGCGGTGACGCGGTCGTGCGAGTGCGAGCGCGATCGCGAATGCGAGAACGTGCGTGCTAGACAGAAACGGCGAGTGAAGGAGCGACTCCGAGTCTCGCGGTAGAGCGCGCGCGCGCGAGAGCACCTCTAAAGCCAAGCGAGCGTGTGAGCGAGTGAGCGTACGGAGGCAGAGGGAGAAGAAGAGAGAGAACGATAGCACGGCGACGATGAGAACGACGCAGACGGAGAGACGCATACACGGCCGCACCGAAGAGATATACCACAGATGGTCGCGTCCGATGAAATGCGGATAATCACCGCGGTGCACGGCGAATCTCACCGTGATTGACAAGCACGCCGATATCTTCTCGGCGTAATTCTGTTGGGTGCCCCCTTCCTCGAATATGGAATACTTGACATCGTCCAGGGATAAACAAAGGCGACACAGCTCGTAGAACTTCTGCGGTACATCGAACATAATTGCGAGCTCCGGCTTGCCTGCGGCCCACGTAAAGCGCGAGTCATCAAGAGGTATGCTCTAACAGCGGCCGACGTGCGATCTTTCTCCACTGCCACTGCTCGCGTTCAGCGATGAGGATGGTTTATACGGATCACTTATCACAGTCACCACCACGGCTCATTGTCAGCGGCACAGTACACGCACCGCCATGAATCGCGTTGCACAAAGAGGGCGAACCCCGTGGAACGCGCTGGCTGGGACTAGAGAACTATGTAAAGGTGCGATTTCACGATGACGCTCGACGCTGGATTCGAGCGTCAAATCTGGTCACGTGATAGATTTCAGCCAATCCAGTGGTTAGGTTATATTTCGCGTCCCTCTGAATCTAATCACGTGACCAGATTTGACGCTCGACGCTCATTTTCAGCGAGCAAAAATCTTCAAATATAATATATTTTATTTATGTATATATATAAATTTACTTATATAATATAAATAAGTTAAAAATATTATTTCTAGGGTCATGTGGTTTCGCTTTGACGCTAGCGTCAAGAAATAAAGCTGAATTTATTCAACATCCAGCGTTGACGCTGAATCGTCGTTGATCGTCTCAGTACAATCAAAAATAGTCTTCGAAATACGTAAAATATTAATTATTTTCAAGTAATATCTTTAATAATATAGTAATAATATTTTACGAATATATATATAAATAAAAAATATTATTTCTGAAGATTTTTGCTCACTGAAAATGAGCGTCAAGCCGATCAAGCGTCAACGTGAAAAGGCACCTTTAGGGTTAAAACGATGACGGCGCAAAAAGACAGGAACCACCATGTTTCTTGATCTTTTCGCGATTTTCTGCCGATGTTAAGGGTCGGCAGGAGACCCAGGCAAACTCAAGTGCACTCAGGTGCACTATATGCACTAAGTACACGTTAAACTGCACTTTAACTCCTTATTTAATTTATTATAAATTTTTAAGAACAAAAATGCAAATTCGGGCTCTGTAGCGGACTGCATTATTATATAAAGAGTATATAAAAAAAAATTCACGAATCTATGTAACTTATTTTATGAGAAATCTTGTTATTACGAATCCGTAATTCGTAATAACAAGATTTCTCATAAAATAAGTTACATAGATTCGTGAATTTTTTTTTATATACTCTTTATATAATAATGCAGTCCGCTACAGAGCCCGATTTTGCATTTTTGCTCTTAAAAATTTATAATAAATAAAATACGGACTCGCAGCCACTCGCAGCTAACCCAACCCGACAGAGGTCTCCACCGTGTCTCCTGCCGACCCTTAAGGCCCGTATTCATAGGCAGTTTTATAGATGTTAGCCTTAAATTGATAGAAATAAACCTTAAGTCGTAGGCAAATAAACCAATCTTCGATTACTTTAATGAGGCTCTCTACACCGCGACCGTTTGATACGCGTACCAAGTACTATATCCGTATCAAATCCGTATCAAATCTCGGGTTATCCCGGTGTATACCGAAATTTGATACGAATTTGATACGGATACAGTACTTGGTACGCGTATCAAACGGTCGGTGTAAACTAGGACAATGTGAGATAATTTTTCGTTTTTTTTCGTTTTTAAGACTAATAATAAACCAACAAACGCTAAAATTAGACCAACAATCATCTGCAAACGATTACGCATCGATTAGGCTTTTTTTAAATTAAAAATAAAATTTTTCCCGCTAACTTAAGGCTAATTTTTCTTTTTTAATTTAAAAAAAAATTAAGAACCAACAAACGTTGTAATTAGGCCAACAATCACCAACAAACGACCAACAAACGATTAAAAAAAAAAAAAATTAATAAAGTCGAAGTTGACCGGCTAAGTTAGGGCCTGAGCAGAATAGCTGACTTATAATTTTAAGACAGTGTTTTATGCTTTAAATCTTTATTTTTAGCAACGCACAATACTGTCTTGTGTCTCAAGTCTTACAATGTTGGCACTTTGTACACTCGTTTAAGACTTGAGACACAAGACAGTATTGTGCGTTGCTAAAAACAAAGATTTAAAGCATAAAACACTGTCTTGAAATTATAAGTCAGCTATTCTGCTCAGACACTTACGGGAGGTTTTCAGTGGTCTATCTATTCTATGGCTGCATTCCGATATTCACTGCCAGTACTGAAAATCTATAGTTTGCGTCACGTATACTATAGATTTTCAGCACTGCCAGTACACTGCCAGTAAAAAAGGAACACATACAGTGAATATCGGAATGCAGCCTATGGTGTCAGTTAATTAACTTGGAAGAAGGGGGATGGTGAAACTGAAAACTGATTGCCCTTGTAATTGAATAAATAAGAATAATTGCGCGATTAACAGGGCTGAGGGGGAAGGGTATCGAGGAAAAGCACGAGAGCAACTGAGCAACAGCGATGCGGTAAACACTGGTGACGATAGGCGATGGCTGGGCGAGTGTCTAGCGAGGAGCGCGAGACGAGCTCGCCGAGAAATGCCGATAACCTATTACGCCAGATCACGTCAACATCCACGTCCAAACCAAGTAACGACGTGGCCAAGGAGAAGCTGGCGATAGAGGAACGGCTGGCCGCCAAAATGTTCTCTTACGAAATTATCTGTTTCCTCTTTGCGATTACTTTTACCGCTATGGCTGCTCTGCACAGCTCGTGAGTTTTAGGTTATATACGTATATACAAACAAACATATATATATATATACCCAGTCAGAAATCATCAGTTGAAAAGACGGCGAATCAACGACTTTTCAACCAAAGGACCGGTTGATATAGACGTCTAAAATTAGGTCGATTATACGTTTTTGTGTCCTTCAAATTAAACCTCTATAAAACCATAGACGACATAGCCGTCTAATAGCCGACTTTTCGACTTGTCACTTCTGACTGGGACGTTTTTGTGTCCTTCAAATTAGACCTCTATAAAACCATAGATGACATAGCCGTCTAATAGCCGACTTTGACTTGTCACTTCTGACTGGGTATATATATATATATATATATATACACACACACACACACACACACACACACACACACACACACACACACACACACATATATATATATATATATGTACACACATACACAGTACTTTTGCAGAGTATTTTAGGTTTTAACGGCCAAGTTACGCCAATGTGTTGTACAGGTAAGAATGAGAAAAAAAATTTATATAAATATAGGTTCATAAAAGCTTTATTAAGAAATTGCAACAAAAACAGTAAAAATCTAACAATCTGGTGATTTTGAAGGTCAAAGAATTATATAAAACAACCATCTAATTGAATGCTTTGATGTATTTATTGGAAAAATTAAAAATAATACCTCTCATAAACGTTGCTTTATCAGTCTATAGAATTCTTTATAAAGAATAATCTCTTGTACCATTTGTATGTACTCCATGAAATAGATGTTGTTCATAATGAATTTGTAAAGGACGAAATGAACCCAGTAGTCACTAGTCACTGACAAGAACGGCCAATATTTTTAAGTGGAACATTAATAAAATTATACTGTGCTTAATTAATAATAAGAACAGATTTCTTTTGCAGCATATTTTATTTTTTCTTATTTTTATTCATAGAACATTGGTACAGTTTGGTTATTAAAACCTGAAACCGGACACCATATACATATTTTTAATGCATTGTTAACATCTGGCTGTGCTAATACTGTGGATTTTGTAGACCACCCAGACTCTCCAGGCCTCCCATAGCGAAACCTTTCTTCGATCAGAATTCTCTGATATTGGACTTCTATAAGGGTCATCTAGATGCGATGATCGAGAGGATAACACAAGCGGATTTCAGCTTTGTTATGTATTATGCACCCTGGGATGCGGAAAGCCAGGCGCTTCGACATGAATTTGAAAGCGTTGCTCGGTTTTATCATCCACAGGTACAAAATTGTGATCCAGGATCCTATATCTCTCCTTGCGTATTCATAAGCATTTGGGCACTATGTGTGTTCTTAGATATTCTTCGCAGCCATTAATTGTTGGCATCCCGATTCAGAATGCAGAGCGCAGTATAATAAAATCCATGGTTATCCAGTGTTGATGTTGTATCCATCCAGAGATTCTGGCATTAATTACAGAGGAATTCGTACAGCACCATATATGATTCGTTTCCTCGATGCACTTATGAATCCTATTATTAGAATAATACATAAAGAACAACTAATGGAATTATTAGTTGCCTACGATGTAAGTATAAATTTAAAAAAAAAATTATTTTCCAGGATTTTTCTTTTATTTAAGAAATAATAAAAATAAGTAAATTTTGTTTGTGTTTTAATTTTATTTATAGAGATATTTAGTATTAGTTGTCATTCAAAGTAAAACTTAGTTTACCTTAATTTAACATATAAAATAAATTGTGAAAAATTTAATATACGCTAATTTCAATAATCGAGGTACAATGGATTGAGGACTAATAATTAATGATTAATTACTCTGATAACTTACAGGCAGTAGTCGTTGGATATTTTAATTTTACACGATTGGATAGAACTCCTGGATACAAGGAGTTTTATAAAGCCGCAATACGGTCATTGGAAAGAGATCCTAATAGAGAATTGGTATTTGCTATAGTGACTAGCGCATCATCCAGCAAATTACATTACGGAGTCTACAAGTTTCCATCGGCAAGCTTGCTCATGTGGAATGAATCTTTAGTAAGTATGCGGTGCGCGAATTTCCCTATTCTCTATCTTACATAATACACCAGCTTTAAAAACTTAGAGCTATCCGGAAGGCAATGAGTGGACTTCCGAGAACATCCTGAATTGGATCAGCAATTCTGTTCATCAACCGTCTCTCTGGCTACAGCCGCCTGGAATCAAAGCGCTCACTCTCGCGCCCTATCTCCGTGAAGGACCAGTTTTATTTCTCTTTACACCACGAAATCCGCTTCATACGGAAAATTATATTTACAATCTGGTTCGTCATTAACTTTTTGTCTGCTTTTTGGAAACAATTTCCTAATCCATAAATATCTATTATTAATTCAAAAATAATCGTTTGTGATCTATATGATGTCTTAGTTTAGGGGTTTCCATCCTTTTTTGTCTGCAGAGGGTTATATTAAGATCTTTGTAATAACCAGGGGGAGGGTAGATAAGTTTTATTTTTGAAATACATAAAAACGAAATATCTTTATTTTTAAATTCTTTTATATTATAAAAGTTCAGCGTAGTAACGACAAAACTGCAGAACCGAAAGCGCACACAACGATATATAGGGTATCTCATTTTCATCTTTACACATAATTATTTCCCAAACTATTCGTTATTTGAAAAAAATGTTTCAAATAGAACTTACTCTGTTTCGAGGGAACATCTTATGATGGACACAAATCTTGTCTAAGTAGAGATTCTCCGAAATTCCAAAATGATCTTTTTTTTTAAACTCCTTTTTTTAGCTGAACACTCAATCTTCCAAGACGAGTTCATTGACCTATATATATAGGACATGGGTCTTCTAAGATCATTCAAGATTATTTACTTTTAGCCGTTTCAGCAAAACTATGCATTGGATGATCGTATATATATACATATGCATATATACATGCAAAATGCAGTTCTGTCATAATTGGTCACTTCTTTTTATATTGCAAACTAAACAAAATAGACCTAACAAATATAATATCAAATTAAAATTATGATTTGAATTGAACTTTATTGTGAACATAGATCGCTTATAAAAAATTATCTATTTTAAAGAACAGACAGGGAGGGAAGGAGTTTTATCCGGACCGAATATAAAACTATGGGGGGGGGGGGGTCGAATCTGGTCCGCAGGCCGTAGGTTGGGAATCCCTATCTTATAAGAAAAACTTGGGCACTGCGAAACACGGATATAAACCATACATTAACAGTTTGTAGGGAGAAGTTTTTTGAATATATATACCTAAATTATTATTGACTATTAGCTAGTTATTTAGGAGTTATTAACAAAAAAAAAAGGAAAAAAGATTTTAGCATTGTATAGATTTTCCTTCCAACTTTTTTTTTATAAAGTACAGTAGAATCTCGCTAATACGGCGCTATTAAAAACCAGGTTGTGCCGAGTTAATGGGTTTGTCGGACTATTAGAATGTAAGGAATATAGGAGGTAAATAAAATAATTGGGCATTTTAAAAACTTCTAAATTTACAGCAAACAAAATGAAACTAGAAAAGCGGCGATGTATTTTCGCGGAATCATCAACAATGCTGCATTGGCGATGGTCTAACCGAACGGTCACTAATGATTAGATGAATACACGTGAGCGTTAAACCTGTCCCCGTGCCTCTTGCCCAAGGGGTCGCGTAAGCCGCGTGTCGAATTATTGGACGTACCGGATTAGCGAGATTGTACTGTAATAATTTTTTAATTATTTTGTGAGTAAGCATTAAAAAATACATTTTTAAATAGTCAAAATTGTTGACTTTTAATATAATATAACGTGGAGAATTTGATGGATAAGAAATATATTAATTAATAACTAATTTTCCCTTACATATATACATATATATATATATATATATATATATATATGGGACGATCCACGTCACTTTTACCCCCCATCTGTCCAAAATTGGTATGGACGGATTTTAATGACCAAAGGCGGAAAATGTTTGTCTTGAAAAGAGCTTTCGAAAGGCGTGTGGTATATATGCGCAATTCAACATGGCGTCATAGTTATGGCTGCTTAAAGGGATAAATTCAAAATTTCAGATCCAACATGGGCAGATAAAACTGTGAAAAGTAACTAAATTTATGTCAAACTCAGTATTTGGGAAATTTTGGGGTCGCTGATTACGAATCTGAACGTAAAATTGTGAAATTCAAAATGGCGGATCCAATATTGCGGATGCAAATATGAGAAACGGACGAAAATTCCAGTAAATGATCTGAAAACTCTTACTGTAAGGTTTTTTGGGTCGCTGATCACGAATTTGTAGCTAATTTGTTAAAAAACAACAGACAAACCGTGTTAATTGAAATTCTACTCTTAGCGTTACCCAGAGATGACGGCGTGGACGTGGTAGAAATTCATCTTCTTTGGAGTGCTTTATTTTCGTGTGTTCCCCTGGCCTCTCACGCTTCGGGGTGCTTTATTTTCGTGAGTTCCCCTGGCCTCTCACGCTTCGGGGTGCTTTATTTTCGTGAGTTCCCCTGGCCTCTCACGCTTCGGGGTGCTTTATTTTCGTGAGTTCACCTGTACTGTAGAATGTTCAGTGGTTGCTCACTAGCAGAGTATTTCATGTACTGTAATCTCTTATCAGTACTCTGTTAGTGAGCAACCACTGAACATTCTACAGTACAGGTGAACTCACGAAAATAAAGCACCCCGAAGCGTGAGAGGCCAGGGGAACTCACGAAAATAAAGCACCCCGAAGCGTGAGAGGCCAGGGGAACACACGAAAATATAGCACTCCAAAGGAGATGAATTTCTACCACGTCCACGCCGTCATCTCTGGGTAACGCTAAGAGTAGAATTTCAATTAACACGGTTTGTCTGTTGTTTTTTAACAAATTAGCTACAAATTCGTGATCAGCGACCCAAAAAACCTTCCAGTAAGAGTTTTCAGATCATTTACTGGAATTTTCGTCCGTTTCTCATATTTGCATCCGCAATATTGGATCCGCCATTTTGAATTTCACAATTTTACGTTCAGATTCGTAATCAGCGACCCCAAAATTTCCCAAATACTGAGTTTCACATGAATTTAGTTACTTTTCACCGTTTTATCTGCCCATGTTGGATCTGAAATTTTAAATTTATCCCTTTAAGCAGCCATAACTATGACGCCATGTTGAATTGCGCATATATGCCACACGCCTTTCGAAAGCTCTTTTCAAGACAAACATTTTCCGCCCTTGGTCATTAAAATCCGTCCATACCAATTTTGGACAGATGGGGGGTAAAAGTGACGTGGATCGTCCCATATATATATATATATATAGGGCATTCCATGCCAACTCAACCGATGATTTTCCTTGATCATTTTTTACTTGGCCGAAATTTTTTTGTGTTTTTATACTAAATGAAAGTAGCTTCCATGATTTTTTTTAGATTTTTATCTCTACCCATACTTAAGTTATGGATTTAAAAAAAAATGCAGTTTAAAATTTGAAAAATTTCAAATGCTTGTAACTTTAAGAAGAAAAAAGATATTGTAAAAAATGAGGTAATCTTTTTTTTCGTTTTTCACTGTACTTTACAAAGAAAATATCGAAAAAATTTTTAATGGACAATATGACTTTTTTTAGGATTTAAGGACGTTCTCCGGTCCTTATACTAGAGAAAATCGATTTTCTTTAGATTTTCTTGAAACTGTGAATATACGTTAATTTAGGTGTGCTTTATGCGTGGTATAAATTTCAGTACCTCTTCCGGTTTAAAAAATCAAGATACTGAGCCTCAAAGTTTCAATTTTTACCAAAAAAAATTTTTTAATTTAATTTTTTTTAATTTTGGCATTTTTTCCTTATAGAACTCGACGAGAGGAGCAACTTTGGTCCTTTTGACCAACCTCGTATCTCTTACCGTTTGGCCTGGAAAACCTTTTCATTAGTAAAAGTTGAAACTTTGAGGCTCAGTATCTTTATTTTTTATACCGGAAGAGGTACTGAAATCTATACCACGCATAAAGCACATTTAAATTAACGTATATTCACAGTTTCAAGAAAATCTAAAGAAAATCGATTTTCTCTAGTATAAGGACCGGAGAACGTCCTTAAGTAAAAAATGTTTGTTTTTCTCAATGCGACCGTTTTGATTTTTTTCAAAAAAATCTCAAATTCTAGACTTAATTTTGAAATTTTTAAGCTGTATATGAAAATGGGATTCCAATAACTTCGATTTTTTAAGGGATTTTTTCTTCATTTTTTTTTCAAAGAATTTTTTTTAAATAAGAAACTACCAATGGCTATCAAAAAATTTGATAAATTTATAGACAGCAATCCTGAAATTTCGTTCTATAGGTAAAGAGAAATTTCGAATATTTTCTATTTTTTAATTGCATTTTTACTTATTTTTATTATTGAATTACTTTTTTTTAATGGAATATTATAAATTGGGGAACTTTAACGGATAGCATGTAACAATTAAATCATATAGTTAATGAAAAAAACACGTATATTATATCTGTGAAAATAGCAATCAGATTTATTTGAAAATAAAATTAATTAATTAAATTAAAAATTAAAAATAAACATAAAATAAATGAAAAATATATCTAAAAATTATATTATATAACGTTTATACTATTTATTTATTTTTATTTTTTTTAATTATTTTATATGATTTGACATTACATTGAGAGAATATTTTCACATTCATATTTTTATTGTTATCAGGTATAGCGTAATGAATTTTTTGTGTTTCCGGTATAGGTTTAGCACTTGACTTGAAAAATGAAGAATTACTGAAGCACTGGGAACTTTATTTTTCAAATTTTTAGCCCGGGGACCTCTATTTGAATTTTGAAAAATGTTTTATGAGTAGAATGTATTACTTTTTTATACCAGCACGGGGATTCTCTAACTCCTTAACGACAGTTTCGGTATCGTTGCGCAGGTATTATATATGGTAAAAAAGCTGTGAATGATCTTACTACAATGGTAAATTCATACATGATGCTCAAATCTCTTTTTATTAAATTAAATTAAATAAAATAGGAATAAAGGCCAACAATCACAACAGTAGATGTCAAATTAAAAGTTTATTTAATAACTCTTTTTATTAATTCTTAAATGGCTGGCCAATAGTCAATAATAATTTAGGTATATATTCAGATATTTTATAAGAGTTAGGAAGATACTTGTTTACAAACTTGGAAAGAATATTATGATCAACTTTCATGTACTAACAATAAGTTAACTGTTTTATTATTTATAATATAATGTATATACTAAAATAATAAATATTCTTATAGAATATATATTTCTTTGTAGCAAATAATTGTATGACTTATATCGAAGTGTTTTTGTTCTACAGATAAGAAAGATCGGCTTACAGTATTACAACTGCGCGGATAGTATGTCGGTGAAGGATATAGTTGCACGTCTTGAAGCAAAACGACGTACAGCGGTGATCCGACACTTTTCTAGGAATCAAGAATGCGCCGATCTAAAGAAAAACAAAACTTTTACTGAGCAAATCAAGGAATCAGTTACTAGCATATCGATTCAGCAGTGGATCAACAATAGCTGTTGTGCGAACGTAGCAACGAATAAATGTCTTTTGTGCAAGACGAAGGTGATGAATCCATTAGAGAAAGAAATATGTACAGTCATTTCTAAAAAATTCGATGTTTGCAAAGGTACCGATGTATTTACAATTCCCGTTATGATTGGACAACATGAGAAACAGATATATAATTACAACAAGAATTATGTATCAATAAAATTACAGGAAGAGTCAAAATTAAAGAGGTAATATATATTTATATATAAATGCAGATATAAATCGTTGTAAAACAATTTATTCAAAAAAAGAAATTATTGTTTTAAGGCTGCATGCAGGTATAGAATATAAATCATCATTATTGAAGGAAGAAACCGATTTGCGATCCGCAAATATAGTGAGAAAAGGTTTTTTAAAAGAGAATTGCAAAAAATGGATGGCTGGAAATGATTACCATCCATCATTATTCCCGCGAGAGTTTCCAAGGCAGTTTAACATCAGCTTAAAGGAATCGGTTTGCAAAACCAACAAGACATTAGCGTTGATAGCTATCGACAGTTTGCATTACTATCATTTTGCAGAACATCTGGGAATTGATATTTCGAAGCGGAAAAACAAAACCACCGTCATCATCTTGGATGCTGCGGTAAGTTTTGTAATTTATAACAATGATATATATTTTAATAACAGAAAGAATAGTATGCTTATTGTCGCCAATTTTCATAATTTAAAACTGGCCGATTTGGCTAGTTGTAAATGTCTCATGTTTTTTTTCTGTAACATTTTTATCATTTTTCTTTTTGTGTTGCAGTTGGAGAGCCAGTATGTTATGCAACATGAGTTCAGCGAGTACGCTCTCGTTGACTTCATAAACAATTATACGCAAGGTTTATTACAGCGAACATTGCGTTCGGACAATTCAAAGCATTACAAAGCATGGAAGTTGCTTGATGAAGACAGCAACAATACTGCAGATTTGCGTCCGAAGATTCGTGTGCCAGAATTGACAACGAAAACATTTCTGCATACTATCTTGGATCCATCTAAGGTCAGTTATATGCAGTACTTGATTATTGCACCTTGTTAGCAATATATGTATGAGAATATGCAATAAATAATATTGGTACTTTAATCTTTAAATAATCAGGATTGATAGACATACATAAGTTTTTGGCAAAATAAATAAAAATGTGTTAAAACTGTATATTGAGAGATAGATTTTATCGCTAATTATTATATTTCCTACTATATAATAAATCAAATGTAATTAAACTTTTTTTTTTAGGACGTTGTTATAATGTATCATTCCTCTTATTGCGGATTTTGTAGTGCTATATCGTATGTATACTTAACAGTGGCATATTACTTATCCAATATGAATCATCTGACTTTTGTCAGAGTTGATGGAGACAACAACGATTTGCCTTGGGAGTACAGTATGAATCGTTTTCCATCTATTTTATTCTTTCCTGCGAAAAGGTATGTGAAGTGCGAAAAGTTTCTTGCAATCATTTGTTAAAATGTTATTCTTTAAAATTTATATAAAAAATATCTTTTGTTTTTTGTTTCTTTTGGTTTCTCTCTGTTTTTGACTTCGATTCCATAGATAGAACATTTATTTTGATTTAAAAATATATATTATTTTATATATTGTAATATTTCCTTTTGCTGAATTTTTATTTTAGAAAGGAGGACAGTACTGTGTTTCCATTTTCTGTTCCTATTACCATTCCAAACTTGCTGAACTTTGTGCTGGCGAACTTGAACGGTGATTCTCACGTCGAAGCTCTGACCAATATCTGTCAGATGGGAACTGGTGAAGCGCCGGATAAGTGTATCGCTAGAACCCGAAGGCTGTGCTTAGATATTATCGAGCAACTTCTGCAGGATTATAGGAAGTTAAGGCGGCATCTAAGCTTCCTAAATAAGAAAATTGCGCGCAATAAACGTAAAATTATTCTACTCAAATTAGAGCATATCAGGGACATGAATTTTATTCTAGGCTCTACCGTTGATCTTAGCAAGGATCGAAAGAAGGCACAACTGATTAAAAGAAAGTTTTTTAAGTATTACAACGTTATTAGGTCGCTAGAAACAAACGAGAAAATAGAAAAACAAAGTTACGAATTTCAGGGTGTTGTACATGCAGCGACTATTAAACGAGAGAGAATAAGAAGCGAATTGTGATATAGATTTCGCCTTGCGAATCAAGATACGTCCATGTGACGATAGATATTAGTATTTTGGGATACTTTCGACTATATAACAGATTTACGCCAAATTGTGAATGGAGAAGTTTTTTGCTCGATCTATCACTTTTTATAAGTATAACAGAAGCAAAAAGTAAATCGAAGTAAAAATCTAGAACTGATGGCTATAGAGTTATCCTAACTTTATGCGGTCTGCAGTGAGAGTGCACGAAATCGATAAATACAAGATCGAATGTAAGCATAGAGAGTATCAACGGAATATAAAAGCAGAGTATCTATTTAAGATCCTAAAGCATGTACTTCTTCAGATGTAGATGCGCAAAGATTTTGGATGTAAAACTGTTAGATGCGCGATTTATATTCTCGGATGCGCAAAATTATTGTACGCGCGCGAGGCTTTAAATACACTTCTGATTTACTAATCATTTAGTTGCATTAATTCTAAGAATTATCATCTATATTTAGTTTATTCTTTAGATTAGTTTGATCGATTAGTCAAAATTAGTTAAAATGTTAAAAGAAATGTTTAAAATTGACAAAATATGAAACAAACGTTTATATTACGATGTCTTGCCTTAAATTTCTATTTCTTGTCACCATATAGCATCCATGATTGAATTACATCAATAAAACTCTTAAAAAAAGTCAAAGAAGGAAAACTCGATTGAGAAAAAACTCGATAAACGTTTTGCCGAAAAGAATTGAAAGATGAAATATATGAAAAATTAATTTTTGCCAGTCAAAAGTAACACAGTATATACAAGAAAAATTCATGATACTTATTTGTATTTCTATATGATGCATCTGGTGCTGGTGCAATAGCATTTGTAAATTTATGTAAATATTATATAGTAAATCTGTATGTATATATTTATGTGTATTCAATTTAATTCTCTGTATTGCCCATTTTATTTTTCAGACTTCTATTCTTTCACTGAAGCAGAAATAAGCCTGAAGCACAGTAGTATGTACATACATACTTAGTACATACATACATACATACAGTAGTAACACTGAACTTCTTTAGTGGTACTCAATTTCCAGATGCGCATGATCGGTATATCCTACCAGAAATATGACGACCTGTATGTATGACAAAGAGAAAGATACTTCTCTCTCTTTCTCTCTTACAGCTCCAGAAGATGGCAGCGGTGATGTGACCTGTGATCCATTACATCAAAGGTGCCGACGCTATAGTATAAGAGCCACCGCACATAAACCAACCAACAGTAAACCAACAGTCATGATGCACGAATGGCTAGATGCGTTGCGCGTAGCAATTTTAGCTGGGAAGGCATTATTGACGCCTTCTGTACAATGCATTATGTCGGTATGACAGATATCCTAACCACGCAACTGTTAATTTTTTAGTATTAATAACTTTTTTCCTAATTAAGAGCGACAATTTTAACTTATAAGACATATGTTTTACGCATTAAAATACACAAAATTGTGAAGTTTCGGCCAAATCGATGAGAAAGCCCCTCTCCTTCTCAATTACCGCTATCTGTTGATATTGTCAGTTATCGCAGTAAACGATGCACAATCGTATGCGTACGTAATTGATCGGTCTGGCCGTGACGACGACGACGACGACAACGACAACGACAACAACAACAACCAACAACCAACAACCAACAACCAACAACCAACAACAACAACAACGATAACGAGAATAAAGGTGCCGCGAAGGCACGCGCGAAACAGCTGATTGGCGGAGATACACGTCGTCCGAGTCCGAGTCACGGCCGTTTCTAGTCGCAGGGAGCGGACTGACGGTCATGGCGGGTTTCGTGCTCCGAGTGAAAACCAAATCAGGTCAAAAGGTTGTTTATGGTCTCACGGCCCACGCTAAAGTATCGCAGCTGAAGGCGAAGCTCGCCGAACTCACTGGTGTACCAACCGCTGCCCTCCAGGTACTCGTCGGCTTTCCGCCGAAACCTATCGACCTAGACGCGGCCGACGCCACGATTGAACGCGCCGGTATCATCTCCGGAGACACCCTTATCGTTGAAGAGAAACAGGTTTGTCTCGTCAACTCCTGAGACCACAGGAAATGACATAAAAAGAGTATATAGCATTGGTTTGTTGAGTATCTATGTCTGAGCAAGCAAATATACAGAATATTATGTAATTCGTGGTCACATTAAGGAGAGTGGTTGCTCAAATCAAAATGATAAGAATTAGTTTAAATTTATGGAGGATATTCGTTTATGGGAATTTGTTGTCCATGCCAAAGTTGAAGATAATTGTCTGCATAGTTGTCGAGTAATTAATTATATTGAAGTTATACTCTTGTACACTGGTGACATAGCAAATATGTTACCTGTAATGTAACTCTCGAAAGTATATTAAAAATGATAAGAATTTAATGAAAATAGATGCAAATAACTCTTTACATATTTAGGAAGGACTTTTACGAAGACTGAAATAATTTGTCTGCATAGTTATCAAGAAATTGTAAAAATAAAACAGCATGTTGCCACATTTCAATGTAGATAATAATGTATTTGAGTTTCAATTGTACAAACAACGATTTAAAACCTTAACTTGTTTATTTCACGTGATGAAAAATTTGATCGCAACACACCTATAGGCTTTTTCTCCTTCCCGCCTGCCTCATAATGTGTGACACCAACCACCTTCCTTAATCGGTCATTCATAAAAATTCTGAAAAGACAAGAAATAGAGACATTGATCAAAGTTGAAATCTGTACATAAAAATTGTACACACTAGAGTTATCCATTTCATTTATTCCTATCTCTATTTAAGCTTGAATACATAACAAATAATTTTTGTCACATTAAAATTATGATTTTATTTATTTATTTTGCTTGAAACCCATTCAATGTCTAAAAAAGTCAAGAAAAGAATCTCTTATATGAACATCACATGCAGATCGTGTTCAATAGACATGAGCAGAGACTGGACAATCTCGGACGGTCGCATATCGTTGACCAGGACAACTTTGCTAATGCTCCAGGTGTCCTTATGAGGAAGGTTGTACCTGCAGATAATTCCTGTCTCTTTACCAGCGTGGGTTACGTCCTGAATGGTGAGCAAGCACTAGGAGATAAAAACGTTAGAATATGATGCAATCCATCAAAGGTAGAATATATCCAAATAATTTTCTTAAGTTTAAAGATGCAAAGAAGAGCATATAATTTATATAATTTTAAAAACAAATATTACTTCTAAGAATATGATTTAAGTATACAAGTACCTAAAAGTATCAAGGCTAAATAAAAATTGCATATATTTTAAAATCGAAAGAGGAAAAACAGATGTAAACTCAAAAACTGTAAATTATGATAATTATTTAATTTGTGTTTCTTCAGGAAAAGTGGACACTAGCTGCGCCAGTTTTATGAGAGAAATTATAGCAAACGCGGTAGCGGCAGACCCGAATGAATACTCCGAGGCATTACTGGGTAGACCCAATGTTGAATATTGTGAGTGGATCCTCAAATCTGACGCTTGGGGTGGCGCCATAGAGTTGTCGATTCTGTCTAAGTTTTATGGTTTGGAGATAGCGGTAATCGATAGCATTAACGCGATCATCAATAGGTTTGGCGAGGACCAACATTACGCTCAACGGGTCTTCCTCATATTTGATGGAATCCATTATGACCCTCTCTACTTGGAGCCGCTTGATGTAAATTTCTTATGTCAATACTTAAAAATTTTATTTTTTCTCGATTTTATCGTATATTTTTAACCCTTCGAGGCCACATGGGGTGGCGGCTACCCCAATAAAAATTCAGGGCCCAATATTTTTAAGATAGGCTTTATAATCAGTGTCCCTTCACCCAGAATCCTTAGTTGGGTTTCTCTCTCAAAGATCCATGCAGTAGAAAGGCTTTAAGCCATGTCAGTTATGTTTGGTAAACATTTGAAAATTATTATAGGGGTGGTGACCACCCCGGTGTGGCCTTGGTGTATATTCCTTATCGCGACTAAAAATTACAATATTTTTGTTCATCGACCACATTTTGGGTTCTGCACCATACATGTTTTTGAACAACACCCTTAAGGGTCGACAGGAGTAGCGGTGGAGACCTCTGTCGGGTTGGGTTAGCTGCGAGTCCGTATTTTATTTATTATAAATTTTTAAGAGCCAAAATGGAAAATCCGGCTCTGTACCGGGTTGCGGCTGATCTTACTGATTAAAACGAGCATAATTTTAATGAGATTCGTTAATTAATTTGGCTAAAATTTGGGGAAAACGAATCCGTAATTCCGGCCGGCCGACATGTCGAATTACGGATTCGTTTTTCCCAAATTTTAGCCAAATTAATTAACGAATCTCATTAAAATTATGCTCGTTTTAATCAGTAAGATCAGCCGCAACCCGGTACAGAGCCGGATTTTCCATTTTGGCTCTTAAAAATTTATAATAAATAAAATACGGACTCGCAGCTAACCCAACCCGACAGAGGTCTCCACCGGTACTCCTGTCGACCCTTAAGGGGATCCTATAGTCGTCTGTAATCCCGACACTTGTTTTAACCTCAACTTGCGAAAACATTCGCTTTATATAAAAATTCTACAATGTATTGTTACAAAAAGACTGTGGCGTGCCCAGCGGATTACATCCAAAAATACTTTTAGTGCACGTTTGCACGTTTGCAATAATGCTTTGTCACAGATAACTTTTTTGTTTAGAGTCTAAACCTAATTCTGACAACGGTATCGTATTTTTGGATGTAATCCGCTGGGCACGCCACAGTCTTTTTGTAACAATACATTGTAGAATTTTTATATAAAGCGAATGTTTTCGCAAGTGAGGTTAAAACAAGTGAATTCTATATCTGTCCTTGTATAGACAATGATAATAGACAAGGATAGACATGGTTATAGGTTATATTGCATTCATTACAATTAATCTTTTTTTGTAGGCTTTTATTCTTAGTTCCAATTGCACGATATTGTTCTTACATGTTGTCCCTAGGTCATGCCGGTCTAATTTTGTGGATATTTATTGTGAAATTTTTGTACAAAACAAATATTGTCGTCACGTATACCAAAAAATATTAATTTTTTTTCGTTTTCGATATAAATTCGACCACCATGACCTAGATTTTGATGCGTACTTTAACTTTAGAGAAGGATTTTAAAATCCATAAAGCCAATAAAAAGATATGCGTTAAGAAAAAAACCGGTATTACAGACGGCTTTAGGATCACCTTAAGGGAATCCTGGAGTGACGGCCGAACTCCGACGGGAAAGCGCCCTCATCTAAGCGGAATTAAAAATATCGATAATTTTGATCATTCTGTCCTTATCCAACGAGATCCTACGAAATATCTGTTCTTGTCAGATTGCAACGCCATGTATACCGCGTGTGTGTACATACATGAAATCTGCGATCAGTGAAAATCTTTCTTATTAGGCTTTTAATCTTAGTTTCAATGATTCAACGTTGTTCTTTGATCTAGTTCGATTAGTGGGGTACTTTCGATTTGTACATGTAAGCTATATAATTCGTATATTAAACGAAAGTTTTCATGAAGTGACAGCTCTAGGTACAAAAGGTTAGGTACACTAAGTAGTATCAAATATAATTTTTTCAATTCTTTTAAGTTTTAAGTCTTCAATTTACCACTCCACCCATCATTTCTGTATGTACTTTAAACGTGTTAAAGGGATTTTAAATCTGTAAAGCCAATTCGAAGAAAATCATACACCTATAAATATCGGTCATTGCCATCGCTCCAAGATCTCCTTAAGATGTTTTATGAATTTTTACGTGCATTAATTTAAATTATGAGACTTTAAATCCGTCTGGGGTAGTGACCACCCCAGTGTAGCCGGGACGTATTAAAAAAAGAGGTGTGGCCTCGAAGGGTTAAATTATATCAAAACTAAGAAGACTCAATTTTTTCTTTTTTTTTTACATTTATCTTTCAACACAGAGAATTCTATCAGTCTTTTGTAAACTTTATAATTTCGACTTTAATGCATTTTCTTTATCAGGGTGGCAGTATCCAAACGATATTTCCCACCGAGGATGAGAGAGTGCTTCTAGAAGCCGCTCAACTTGCGAAAGAGGCAAGATTGAGTCGCCAGTTCACGGATGTGCAAAAATTTACCCTGATGTGTATTGACTGTAAAGTCATGCTAAGCGGACAAGCGGCAGCACAGCAGCACGCCAAGGACACCGGTCACAAGAATTTCGGTGAAGTAGCAGCGTAGCCATGTATCAACAGCCCATATGATCTAACTCTCTGGTGACTATCCTTGACTTTAAACAGTATAGAATGACTTTTGACAGTCATTTTCTTCGATTGGAACGTTCGGGGATCTCTCGGTTTATCTATTTATTCTCATCGTACGCTATTATAATTTTAATCAATTTTAATTCAAGCGCTTATTATTACAAATTCTTTGTACAACGGTATCCAAACGACGGGAAATTCTGTGCTCGAAGGTACGGAAGTGTGTGTGATATTTTTACAAATTATATTCACAAATTATGTATTATATATTCTAGGTAATCATTATATTTAATTGACCTTTTTATTGATAGTCTGAATTACGTTTTTATGCGATATATTGTTATATTTGTATTAGGGCAAAAAATTGTACTTTCTAGGAATATTGTTTAGGACTGAAAAATTGCCGTTTTACAGCTAAAAGTATGAGAGAGCTAATATCTTTTTCTACTTGAGCGAGGCGCTTGCAAATAATAATATCATTAATGCGAATTTGTTTGATGTTAAGGATTGTTAATGCACATAATACACAAGTTACTGATTTTGATTAAACATCATTATCTGCGATCTCAGATCGCTCGTCTCAAAAGACATGCATCCGACGATTTCCTTGAATCTTTACATTTTATTGAAAAAGTAAAAATCTGTAATTTTATCAGTCTGCAATTTCACGTCTGAAGTCACGCGAGATTCGTCATCCGAGTGCCACGATGATATTCATAGTATAATCTTACACATAAGTTTTCTCGAGATTGTACTTGAGATAATTTAAAATATGAGGCCGGCGATCTTAATCATGAAGTTCAGCATGAACACCGTCCAAGGATGATTTTGCACTTATGGGGGGTATTCATAATCAGGTCTTATATTTAAGACCGTCTTAAGTAAAATCTAAAATATTAGAACCGACTATGGCCGGTATTCATAGTCGGTTTTTATCAAGACCGTCTTAAGTAATGTCTTAATATGCTAATACGGCTCTGTGATTGGTTCATGACGTCTTAAGATTGTACTTAAGGGTTGACAGGAGTAACAGTACCGACCTCTGTCGGGTTGCTTAGCTGCGATCCGTATTTTATTTATTATAAATTTTTTAAAAGCCAAAATGGAAAATCCGGCTCTGTAGCGGGTTGCGGCTGATCTTACTGATTAAAACGAGCATAAGTTTAATGAGATTCGTTAATTAATTTGGCTAAAATTTGGGAAAAACCGTTTCAAAGCAGCTTTCCAGGTCTGAAAGCTTTCCATTTTGGCTTTTAAAAAATTTATAATAAATAAAATACGGATCGCAGCTAAGCAACCCGACAGAGGTCGGTAGTGTTACTCCTGTCGACCCTTAAGGGGCAATTTCACCAACCACGGTTAGCTTAACCGACGGTGAAAGTTAGCAGGATTGACCAATAGAAATGAATCCACCCTGCTTTCTATTGGTCAATCCTGCTAACTTTAACCGTCGGTTAAGCTAACCGTGGTTGGTGAATTGGCCCTAAGACGGTCTTAAATATAAGAACCGACTATGAATACCGGCCTATGAATACCAGCCATAAAGATATATATATAGGAATATTCCTATATTTAAGCCCCTTGCACAATGCCAGGCAACAGGCAATAGGAACAGGGTATAGAAATCAGAAATCATGTGTAAATGCGGAATAAACAGTGACACAGGCAATAGACACAGAGTTTCCGTCACGTTGGAAATTCTGTGCCTATTGCCTGTTGCCAACCAATCATAGCATTCGAATTTTTTAGGTTATAATTAACGATTTTTTGGTTATTTCCTGTTCCTATTGCCTGTTGCCTGGCATTGTGCAAGGGGCTTTATACCTTATATTTTGTTCTTTTTCATTGTGCATTAAGGGGATCCTGCAGTGACAGGCGAACTTCCTCGATGTCGATAATGTCAACCTTTCTAATTTTGTTTTCCCTATATCTGTCTTTGTCTAACGAAACGACATCTGTCCTTGTTCGATTGCTCGCCATCTCTCGCAAGATCCGGCAACTACTGTTGCTGCTCTTCTTGTCATCCTGCATCCGTATTTGCATTACTAAAATAAAATTTCGATGGATCTTTTTTTGTACGCATTGAATCTTCAGTTCTTATATTTAAGACCGTCTTAAGTACAATCTTAAGATGTCATTAACCAATCACAGAGCCGTATTAGCATCTTAAGATATTACTTAAGACGGTCTTGAAATAAGATCTGATTATGAATACCGGCCAAAATGCATAACTTAGCATAAGCGTAGCATAAGGGTGCCGTCCCATGCAGGACGGAATTTCGGAAAACGGAATCTCGGAATCATTCTGATTGGTTAGCCCCATGGGGCTTGTACTGTGCCCCATGGGGCTAACCAATCAGAATGATTCCGAGATTCCGTTTTCCGAAATTCCGTCCTGCATGGGACGGCACCCTAATGCTGGGTCTACAATGCGAGTTGCAAAGTCGTGAGTCGCAAGAATTGACCAATCACAGTCGATTATTCTCCTCAAATTCGACTGTGATTGGTCAATTCTTGCGACTCACGACTTTGCGACTCGCATTGTAGACCCAGCATAAGAGCGCTAAACCAATGAGCATCCAGCATAAAGTCGCCATATTGATTTACATAAGATGCTCATTGGTCCAGCGCTCTTATGCTATGCTTATGCAGCCTATGCAATTTTGTGTGCGATGGCCTTAATTGTTGCATCTTTCTTGGTACATAAAGGCTACGGTCAACGTGACGCTACAAATGCTTCGAAGCATTTGATCGACCAATCAGAAAAAAGAATTTTACAAATTAACCAATCAAAAAATGCTTCGAAGCATTTGTAGCGTCACATTGATCGTAGCCAAAGTTATATTATTTTAGAACTTCACAAAAGAAGTATGTTATGCAATATGTAAAGCAATTATTTTTTATTTTTTTATTATTTGTCTGTGCCTTGAGAATGTACAAATTTTAATGATTGATAATTTTGATATCTCGCAAACTGTATAAAGTAAATTAAAGAAAAATGAATAATTTAAAAAATGGCGCGCTCGATTTCTGTTGCGCAGGCATGTAATAAAATGGGATGTTTTGATTGGTTAACGACAGACGACGCGACGCGCGACGCGTATAGTGGGAACGCAGCATTACTCCCGCCGTTTACCCGCGCTTGCTTGAATTTCTTACACGTTGACATTCAGAGCACTGGGCAGAAATCACAGACAAACGGACTCAAATATATATATGCTATAGGCCTATAGCATATATATTGGCATTTGGATTCAAATGCCAATGGGCGCGTTCAGCAGACCAAGCCGCTCAGTAGCAGTCGAGATTGGCTCTTACTTTTAGAACCAACCAATCAACACATAGTGTTGATAAGACGAACTCAACAGTTGTGTCTGCTGAACGCGGCCATTGGCATTGGTCGGCTACTGCGCATCCTGATGTTGCTATACCTTGTATTTTTATATCATGGGGACACTAGTCGAACTTCAACTGTAGCGCCTCCAAGCGGAGGCGAGGGGCATAATGAGAGTTTCTCTTTGATTCGAAGGTTAGCCGAGTTTCTCAAACGGAACAGATTCACGGATTGACAATCAGTTCGTTAGCAACCGTGGTGGTCATTGGTTGGTTGGTGGATTAATTGTCCGTCATGCCTGTCACCGTGCGAATACATTAGCTTCGTGTTACATACATACACATACACATACACACACACGCGCGTGCGCGCGCGCTCGCTCGCACACGCCCGTCGCTGAAGCGAGCGAGCCGAGATTTTCCTCGACGTTTTACGTCGCACGCGAGTGCCGCCCACCAGGGTATGTCGTCGTGGAACTGTGCAATACGGTAAAATGGTGCTGCCGCTGGCCGATCGAAATCATTCACAGACAACCAGGTGAAGATGGAAGATGACGCTGATCTCAGGGAACAATTGTTTCACAATACCGTGCGCGAAAACATAGTGAGTAAACACCGCGAATGCTGTCCAAGCGTGCAAAACGCCCATCCTCGCCGAACTGTGCGATCGAGTTTGCCGCGCGTTGTCGTGCGCATAAAAAATCGAACTCGAAGACCCACTCGGGAGATCGCACACATGACACGGGACTCGAACGTGATGCTTCGCGTGGCAATTTCATGGAGATTTACGCTTTTGACAATTCTTTAGAAAAACTACACAGCTCGGATGACCTTGAACTTGACATATGTTATAGAGGGTTCACTGCTGAGTAACTTTGCGTTAACAACCATGTGGCGGTTTCTTAGGGCCGGTTTCACAATCTCCGATTAAGGTAGTCGTCTCGTCAGGGCATGTATTCGATAAAGTTTTCGATTTCGGATTTTATATCAAATTATATGATCAGCTTTGCAGTCGATTTTTTCTGTGGCTCCTTACCGACTATTTACTCTAGAAAATCGATCTCGAAAATCACAAATTTTGCATTACTTCATACAGACGGCCAGAAAAAGAAGGCTCTATCACGGTTTCAATCACATATTTTCGCATTTTTCGATTAGATGAAGTGAGAAAAAACATTGCTTTTTGTACATTAGATTTCAAAGAATCCGATGCAACCATAAAATATATAGTTTACCGGAGATTTCGCTACTAATTTTTTAGTTTATTTGAGTGAAAATGCGGTAATCGAGCAGACATTTTTTGGTCGAGGTTAGGTTGGGAAGACTTGGCAACGCCGCTGGCTAATCACTGTAGTTGCAGGTTATGGGGCTCGTCTTTCTTAGCCGAATTGGATAGTGATTGACACCCCTGTCATACGTTTTGAAACCCTTTCTCAGTAATTGACGTAAAATGCGACGTTGCCAAGTATTTTTCTCACTTGTAACCTTTCTCGACGACTCGCATGATCAGCTGATCAAAACGGAGTCAAATGAGAAAAATCACAGAATTTGGAAAAAGTAACATACTTTGTCACGTATGAAATTTTACACCATAATTCATAAAATTATTTTTCCCTTAGCAAAAATTGCCTGAAATATATTTCTGAACGTGAAAACCTACAAACAGTCACATGACTAGCACGTAGCGAGACGACTACCTTAAGGGGATCCTGCAGTGATGGGCGAACTTCCTCGATGTCGATAATGTCAACCTTTCTAATTTTGTTTTCCCTACATCTGTCTTTGTCTAACGAAATGACATCTGTCCTTTTTTCGATTGCTCGCCATCTCTTGCAAGATTCGGCAACTACTGTTGCTGCTCTTCTTGTCATTCTGCATCCGTATTTGCAGTACTAAAATAAAATTCACATTTTTCTTTTATTGTACGCATTGAATCTTACTTCTACTTGCACGATATTATTCCTACATGTTTTCCTAAGGATAGGAGACAAACATTATGTATGTATAAACTGCAGAATTTTTGTTTTAACCAAATATTGTCGTTAGGTGACAGCTGTATGTGCCCAAATAAGTAACATTTTTAATTTTTTGGTGTTTTTTATATAAAATCGCGTTTGCTAGCCTAGATTTTTGTGCGTACTTTAATTCTGTAAAAGATTTTTGCAATTCTATAAAGCCAATTAAAAGATTCATCGAAAAACGATAATGTCGGTAAATCATACGGCTGCAGGATCCCCTTAACTGTAACCTTCGATTAAACTCACTCTTCGTCTCTTTCTAAGGGGGACAGTTAGAAAGAGATGAAGAGTGAGTTTAATCGAAGGGTACAGTTAATCGACGTTGGTGAAACTGGCCCTTAATAGATTGAGGTTTGAGATGTTCGCGAAAAACAAATCCCCCCCCCCCCCGAGATATCGAGACAAAACCTGGGCACGTATTATGGAACTTTTCGGAATAAATTCCGATCGGAATTATTCCGTTTTCCCTAGAAAAGACAATAGAAATTTAAGAAATAACTGAACAATTCCGATCGGAATCCATTCCGAAAAGTTTCATAATACGTGCCCTGGGGGATATTTAGATTTCGACGAGCTCTATAATTTTTGTTCTATGGTCCACCCTTCTATCTTTTATAGTTTCCGAATTATTCATGAAAAGCTCAAATTCTTTTTTTTTTTCAAGATTTTATTATTTCGTATAAGAGACCTTTATGCGATATATGGTTTCAGTATATATCCGTTCCTGAATACTTCTCACTATTATGATGTTTACATATAAGTTGATATCAATATGTTTATGATAATCAACAGAAAGCGAGGTCCACCCTTTCAATTGTTGTGTGGATGGAGAAGTGTATGCATGTATATAGTGGATTCCGCCTCCCTGTGGGAAACTCCGCCTTAAAAAAACTAACCTAACCTAACCCAATTTAATTGTGTAGGTGGATCACACATGTGTAATCCACCCGCACAACAATTGGGTTGAATTAGGTTAGTTTTTTTGGAGATGGAGTCTCTCGCAGAGGGGCGGAACCCACTGCATCCACGTAAACACTTCATACATGAAGTCCTGTAAAAAATATAAGAAAACTCTTATAAGAAAATAACATTCTAATCTAAGACATTCAGTGTTTTCTTCGATTTTAGTTTTATATCTTTAGATTTAAATATCTCAAGGTCAAGGTCACCTGTGTAAGTTTTTGTAAAGAATTACAACGCTTTTCTCTGGGCGCTTCACCGCGGATGTCATCGTAACCGACCTCTTTAGAATTTCTACAGATTCTACGATCAACTCGTTGGCCGTAAAACCAAATTTCTCGCATCGTAGCATCGTTGACACGCATAACTGAACCTTACAGTATCTAATCAAATTGTCCGATATGGGATCCAATTTCCCGGGCTGTAATTGCGCGAAAACGAACCTGAAATTCATGTGGGAGCTAAACGAACGAGCTCGTCCTCCGCTCGTTGAATTAGGGCTGTGTTTGGTCGTGTTGTTTGATTAATTACAGAAAATGTGCCTTATCATGCGCGACGGGTGATAACGCCCGTCGCGCCCGCGAGCGTTGGAAGCTCCGACGATTCCACCACTGTTTGTCGACGTGGACCGACAAACGAGGTCTACTTATTTGTTTATCTTAACGGGACAAACATCCGTTCGTCCTCGATTGATATCGCGCTGGTGCGAGACTTAAACTGTACAAATTTCGCGTGATTTAAACAAGCGCGGGGGAAAAGAAGGCTTCTTCTTAAATTAATTTTATTTTTACAACCGACAAGATTTTGCAAGATTCTGCCAAGGTACTGCAATTATGATATCCCTCCTCTCACGTGAAACGTTTGTCTTTGTTTTTCTCCACAGAGAATTTCATAAATGAGACGCTCGCCGATTCATTGTTTTACGCGAGGCGTCATCGTCATTTCGCTCATTAATTTTTTTTTTATTTTTTTTAGTTTTGACCGCGCTAATGTTGAGAGTGAATATCCGACAGATCCGTTACTTGTGAATTTAATCGCGGAGAAATCTGACGAGGGACTTCTTCGCAGATTGGAGGATAATTCAAATCACTAGGTCTGGCACGCCTCGTATCGAGTTAATCTTCTGGCTTTCCACCGAGAGCATTTCGTCTCCTTTGTTCTCCTCCTCCTCCTCCTCCTCCTTTTCGTCACTCGTTACTCGTCACTCGTAAACTCGAAAACTAGCGGGAATGTGCGAACGGAGAAATTTTAATTGGTTGACGTCTCGCGCAAGGTACATTCACCCTGCGTCGAATGCGTCTCACAAATCGCTGTCGCGCTCGACACGCGTGTGTGGAGGAAACGGGCCTTGTCGCCCGGCGAATGGACGACGTACTCGTTTTGCGAAGATTCCTCGCGACGAGGAATTAAGAAACCGGTTGCTTCGCCGGGAATTCTAAACGAGGTGTCGAAGAAACCGATCTGCTGCCGCGAGATTGGAGGTCTATATAAAGAAGAAAAAGAAATGTCAAAGAAACGCAAGGCTGCTTTAGAAAGAAGTATAAGAAGTCAAGTATAAGAAAGAAGTTTGAAGCGAAGAAAAAAATATAAAATATAAAGAACTATTGACCTGTGTGAAGTTAGCACCCCATTTTTGAAATTTTGAAATTCTAAAAGTTGTTCCGGGTTCTAGATTTGTTCTAAATTGTTCCAGAAAATCAAAATTTTAAAATTACAATGTTCGCGGAAAATTAAAAAAAAAACGATTTTTTGACCTGGCACCCCATTTTTCGAAAATCGAACTTTTCAAGGTTGTTCCAGGTTGTTCTAGTTGTTCTAAACATTGTTCCAGAATATTAGTTTGATTGGTCAAAAACTTTAAGAAATATTGAAAAAAGAAAAATTTAGGAAATAACAGTTTTTGGCCATTTATTCGTAAACAAAATGACTTACAAAACTGTCGATTTAGAACATATTTCTAACCGCATAGAACAACTCAGAACAAAATTTTTAAGACCAGAACAAGACCCTAAAGGGTACTTTACTCTTCATCGGCAATATTATTTTCCGATTTTCTTGGTTAAAAATCTTGTTCCAGGCTTCTCGTTTTAAAACTATTGTATCCTCCACTAGAACAACTCAGAACAAAATTTTTTAGACCAGAACAAGATCCGAAAGGGTACTTTACTCTTCATCGGAAAAATTTATTTTTTGATTTTCTTGGTTAAAAATCTTGTTCCAGGCTTCCCGCTTTAAAACTATTATATCCTCCACTAGAACAACTCAGAACAAAATTTTTAAGACCAGAACAAGACCCTAAAGGGTACTGGAACAAGATTTTTAACCAAGAAAATCGAAAAATAAATTTTTCTGATGAAGAGTAAAAGTACCCTTTAGGGTCTTGTTCTGGTCTTAAACATTTTTTTCTGAGTTGTTCTAGTGGAGGATATAATAGTTTTAAAGCGGGAAGCCTGGAACAAGATTTTTAACCAAGAAAATCGAAAAATAAATTTTTTCGATGAAGAGTAAAGTACCCTTTCGGATCTTGTTCTGGTCTTAAAAATTTTGTTCTGAGTTGTTCTAGTGGAGGATACAATAGTTTTAAAACGAGAAGCCTGGAACAAGATTTTTAACCAAGAAAATCGGAAAATAAATTTTTCCGATGAAGAGTAAAGTACCCTTTAGGATCTTGTTCTGGTCTTAAAAATTTTGTTCTGAGTTGTTTTAGTGGAGAATACAATAGTTTTAAAACGAGAAGCCTGGAACAAGATTTTAAACAAAGAAAATCAAAAAATAATATTTCCGATGAAGAGTAAAGTACCCTTTAGGGTCTTGTTCTAGTCTTAAAAATTTTGTTCTGAGTTGTTCTACGCGGTTAGATATATGTTCTAAATCGACAGTTTTGTAAGTCATTTTGTTTACGAATAAATGGCCAAAAACTGTTATTTCCTAAATTTTTCTTTTTTCAATATTTCTTAAAGTTTTTGACCAATCAAACTAATATTCTGGAACAATGTTTAGACCAACTAGAACGACCTGGAACAACCTTGAAAAGTTTGATTTTCGAAAAATGGGGTGCCAGGTCAAAAAAATCGTTTTTTTTAATTTTCCGCGAACATTGTGATTTTAAAAATTTGATTTTCTGGAACAATTTAGAACAAATCTAGAACAACCCGGAACAACTTTTAGAATTTCAAAATTTTAAAAATGGGGTGCTAACTTCACACAGGTGAACTATTGATATACAGGGTATTCCCCAAGTACAAAAACAATTGCAGAGGATATTCCATGGCTTATTTTAGGAAGAAAAGGTTCTATAAACATATGCCCTAAACTTCTTTGTTTTCATAATACAGGGTGTCAAAAAAGTTGTGGAAAAAATTGAAAATTTTGAAAATCTGAAAAAGTTTAAAGATATTTTATTCAAATTTGGTATATGCGTACATGTATTAAGAACCATTTTCCAGTACCGATAGATATTAACTAGTATTGATACACATAATTGTATTTAGTTTTTAAAAACACTATAAACAGTTTTTTTTGGGAGTTTTAGTTCAAAAATTTAAAAATTGTTAAACTTGGAAAAAAACAGTAGCGTAACATTTTCTCATTAAAAAAAACTTAATATGATTGCCTGTATATGATACCCATATGTACGTTCTTGGTGAATCTGAAAATGTTTTATCGGTGAAAAATGACTCTTAATACCACATATACGAATACTAAATTTGAATCAAGTATTTGAATCAAGTATCTTTAAACGTTTTTTGAAATTTTCATATTTTTGTTCACAACTTCGACATCCTGCATTTTGAAAATGAAGCAGTTTAGGGCATATGTTTATAGGACCTTTTCTTTTTAAACTAAGCTGCGGAATATCCCCTTCAATTCTTTGTACTTACTTAGAAAACACGCTGTATAAGAAAAGAGTTTATTATAAGGGAGAAATATAAATAAGAAGTATATATATATTATAAAAAATTCGCCTCTTTCAAAATCTTCTTTCCTTTCTACTGAAGAGAGAAAATGCAACATTAAAAAAAATTGAAAAAACCTTAGAAAATAATTAGGAGAACATTATGAAAAGATAGATTTAATCGCAACGATTGTCTCAGCTATCTACGATTAGAATTAATTATAAAATTTACTTATAATATTGTAAGAGAGAAAGAGATGAAAACTTACCTCTATCAAGTTAGCCCTCTCACCACCGCAAAAAAAATCCGCACCTATTAAATTTAGTGCTATTTTTAGCCATCGAAGTCGTAGATAACGGTCGACGCGGTGATAAATAATTTGTTTATTTGCAGTTAGGGGCGAGCAACAAAATCATAAGTTGCATATTCTGATAGGGCACGGTCCATAGAATATTTTAATACCAAAAAGAGCCGAGCAACAAATTCCTTTACTTACAAGGGAACGGTCGGAAGTGTCCCTACCCGATTTGGATGCGCTTTGGATATGTTGTTGAGCATCAAAAAATATTAGACTCGTATTTTTTTTTGCTGCTTATCTCGACGTTTATTGGTTGAAAAAACCCGATTTGGCACCTACCCGATTTGGATGCGCTTTGAATATGTTGTTGAGCATCAAAAAACATTAGACACGTGTTTTTTTTGCGGCGTATCTCGACGTTTAGGGGTTGAAACAACCCCTCGAAAATAACGGATTTTATAGTTTTTTGCGAATATCTTCGAAAATATAAGGCGTAACGACAAAAAATTTGTACGAAATGTTTATGGCTTTTTGTGCTCTTTACAATGGCGTAATCAGATTTTTCAAATTTGTCACATTTTTTAATTTAACTCCACCCCCACCTATTATTTTTGCCAAATATAACAATTTTTCCAACGCAAATTTAATAGCGTCAAATGCCAAATACATCCATGTGTATTTTTATTATGATACCATTATTAGATTTTTGGCAAGACGAGATGATATGTGGTATAGGCGTCGCGCTGTAGGTAGGTGTTGCGTTATTTCTGTTCAGTTGCGCTGTACGCTTAAAAATTTCCATTTCAACTCCGGGATGACCGAAAGCGCTGATGCAAGGACCAGCGCAAGGCACTGACAGCGAGAGGTTAACGCTATTTCGAGAGTCCTAGACTAGCAACGGAATGTCGACTCCGACATTATAAATACCGCCGAATTGTAAGATTGGGCGGGCAGTCGCAAATCATAATCTGAACGAACACGTGCGTCACATTAACCGCTACAATAATATACTATCCCGGTTACGGCACAACAAAATCAACAACCAAATTCACGCATTTGAATATCATTTGCTTGTGTCATAATTCCGAAAAGCAAGCATTTCAGATCATAAGTCTGAAGTGTAAAGAACTGTGTTGTACGCTGTCGTGTTGTGAACATGTAAGTGCATTTTTATTGTTAACTTTTATTGGTTTCTTACGCTTGTTACTTTTTTCTTTGATATTGAATATAACTTTTTATTCAGCTCTTACTCAATCTTTGCCAGTCTTGCCAGTGACTATATAATCTTTTTTGTTCATAAAATGTCACGTTGTAAGCACCTACTATAGTATATTGTGCACCGAGAGAAAGCAGCGTTTTTCAGACGAGTGTGAAGTTGATTTGCCGCTCGTGTGATTTGCCGCTCTCGCCTTTGGCTCGGGTGGCAAACTTCACACTCGTCTGAAAAACGCTGCTTTCTCTCGGTGCACAATATACTATAGTAGGTGCTTACAACGTGACATTTTATGAACAAAAAAGATTATATAGTCACTGGCAAGACTGGCAAAGATTGAGTAAGAGCTGAATAAAAAGTTATATTCAATATCAAAGAAAAAAGTAACAAGCGTAAGAAACCAATAAAAGTTAACAATAAAAATGCACTTACATGTTCACAACACGACAGCGTACAACACAGTTCTTTACACTTCAGACTTATGATCTGAAATGCTTGCTTTTCGGAATTATGACACAAGCAAATGATATTCAAATGCGTGAATTTGGTTGTTAATTTTGTTGTGCCGTAACCGGGATAGTATATTATTGTAGCGGTTAATGTGACGCACGTGTTCGTTCAGATTATGATTTGCGACTGCCCGCCCAATCTTACAATTCGGCGGTATTTATAATGTCGGAGTCGACATTCCGTTGCTAGTCTAGGACTCTCGAAATAGCGTTAACCTCTCGCTGTCAGTGCCTTGCGCTGGCCCTTGCATTAGCGCTTTCGGTCATCCCGGAGTTGAAATGGAAATTTTTAAGCGTACGGCGCAACTGAACAGAAATAACGCAACACCTACCTACAGCGCGACGCCTATACCACATATCATCTCGTCTTGCCAAAAATCTAATAATGGTATCATAATAAAAATACACATGGATGTATTTGGCATTTGACGCTATTAAATTTGCGTTGGAAAAATTGTTATATTTGGCAAAAATAATAGGTGGGGGTGGAGTTAAATTAAAAAATGTGACAAATTTGAAAAATCTGATTACGCCATTGTAAAGAGCACAAAAAGCCATAAACATTTCGTACAAATTTTTTGTCGTTACGCCTTATATTTTCGAAGATATTCGCAAAAAACTATAAAATCCGGTATTTTCGAGGGGTTGTTTCAACCCCTAAACGTCGAGATACGCCGCAAAAAAAACACGTGTCTAATGTTTTTTGATGCTCAACAACATATTCAAAGCGCATCCAAATCGGGTAGGTGCCAAATCGGGTTTTTTCAACCAATAAACGTCGAGATAAGCAGCAAAAAAAATACGAGTCTAATATTTTTTGATGCTCAACAACATATCCAAAGCGCATCCAAATCGGGTAGGGACACTTCCGACCGTTCCCTTGTTAGTTTTTAGCCATCGAAGTCGTAGATAACGGTCAAAGATGCAGTATTTATTAATGGCATTGTTTACAGAACCTTATATTTCGAAAATTTGTTTACGCTATCTTAAAGCAACAAAAAAGCAAACAAATTTTGGTGTATTGTTTTTTTTGGATTTGAGCACTCTATATGTGTTTTTTAGTATGTGGTGGGGCTAGAACCTGTGTCAAGCTGGCCTCCCCATTGCGAAAAAAATATATATAGAGTGCTCAAATCGAAAAAAACGTTTATACCAGAATTTGTTGCTTTAAGATAGCGTAAAACATTTTGGAAATATAACGTTGTTTAAGACGTAGTCAGTATAGTGCTGTCTGTTAAGTATTCGGATATACGTATTTTCTAAAAAACGTTATATTTCAAAAATGTTTTCACGCTATCTTGGAGCAACAAAAAAGCAACAAATTCTAGTGTATTGATTTTTTGGATTTGAGCACTCTATATAGGTTTTTTATTATGGGGGGGGGGGGGGCTAGCTTGACGACAAGCTGGCCCCCCCATTTCGATCGTCATTTCCTGCTAAACGGCTTGAGCAACAAAATCCGGACTAGAGCAACAAATTAGCACATAAATAGCACTAAATGTTTTAATAGGTGCGGATTATTTTGCGATGGTGGGGGGGCTAACTTGATAGAGGTTGAAAACTTCTACTTGTGATTAGATAAACGTATGTTTATTAAATAGCTTTTTGGCAACATAATCATCGATTCATATTTCTCTGGAAAGTATCGTGAAAGCACGTTCCACTTCCTGTTTGTATGGCAACTCACCAAGGTGATCCAGTTGCTGCGTTTCCGTGATTAGTTAGTCAGTCCGGAAGTAGTTGTTGCATCTAAAAACGAGAAAGAAGATAAAGATTATAAAATAAAGATGATAAGGTCATGATATGACAGATTGCGACAGATTTGTTCACGAATAAGATAAAGCGTCTATGGCCGGTATTCATAGTTGGGTTTTATTTTAAGATCGTCTTAAGTAATGTCTTAAGATGCTAATATGGCTCTGTGATTGGTTAATGGCATCTTAAGATCGTACTTAAGACGGACTTAAATATAAGATTCGACTATGAATACCGGCCTATGAGTTGGAATTTCAAAGAGCGATTTGACATTGTTGTAATTAAAGTGAAAAGAAAGTGGGATATTAGTATATCAATTCGCACGCGAATTTTCCAGGGATCGAGAATTGAGCTATATCTTTTTCTACATCTTTGTTTATTCGAAATTTTATTAGTTTATCGCGAAACTTAGTTTAATTCGACATAGTTTAGACACGGACATTAGTGCAGTAGCGTGAATGCGGCATGCATTGTTTTTGTGGAAGATCGGTTTTGTCTCACTTTCATCCGTCCTATTCTCGGCGAGAGGCCGTTGCCAGCAACGATGCCGAAAATGTCGCGCACGTGGCTATTTATTCGTAATTATATGCGCTCTGTTATTGCATTCCCCGGGCAAATTAATATTGTTGATTATATAGATAATAACTATAACGACATACGATGAGGAACCGACATACGCGAGAAAGTAAACGCGCGAAGTAAAATGGTTGAATAAATAAACGAAGACTAAGTGAGACGGTATATCGATTGGGAAGGATTAATAAATGAAACTGAAAAACGCACGAACAATACGAGGTTGGTCATCGTCGAGCAATTCGATCCGTTACTTATACCTGAGTTGTTTGTTATCGCACAGTGGCGCCTAAGCATGGAAAACCTTGGAGCTCTTTTGTTATGTTAATCTGGAATGTATGACTTTTATTAATAAAAGATTACTAGGAATTAAAAAATATTACTAAGTATATAGATTAACAAAAAGAACTGTTTATCGCCATACAATCCGACATAAAAACACATGAGCTTGATGTAGCAATGTTAGAAAGTTAACGTCTGTTTATTTCAGGAATTAATATCGATAATATTTGTAGTCTATTCCCGATTAATTCCGGGAATAATCTTAGAAAAACGCCTGTATTTACTGTGGTTGATATTTACAAAATACCGAGTCAGACAAAAAGAAACCGACAAAAAGGCAGTTCAAAGTAGGCAGTTCAAAGTTTAAAGTTTTAGTCGCAGTATACAGCTTCATTTATCGACGTGTACTTTCCGCATTTTCTGAAGCGTCGTCTACAATACACGGAGTAAGCGTGGAGTAAGGAGTAAGAGTAGGCATAAGAGAGCTATTTTCGGTTTAAGAGAGCTGGCGTAAGGGCGTAAGCGAAATAAATTAATTTTATTTCTTACTCCTACTCCTACTCCTACTCTTACTCTTACACTTACGCTCGGCCAATCAAGACCCAACAGGCTATAACGCTTTAATCCTGCCTACTCTTACTCCTTACTCCAGGCTTACTCCACGTATTGTAGACCGGCCTTGATATTGGAGGTATTCCGCTAATCACCGTGAATGGTGCTCAGCGTGATTTACGTAATATGTAACGGTGTTTCAACGATTGCTAAGCATTCGATTATCATGAATCAGAGTTCTGATGATATTTGAAAAAATTCTGTTACACATTTTCAACTTATTTCTTCCTGTAGAATCGTTATCTCTTCGTGATTCTAATTATCACTATTTAAGGCACACCCTGTACAGCAACGGTACAGCAGCTTACGAATCGAACTCGCAACTGAAAGGGATATCCCGTGATATTTAAAAAGATCTAATGTAACTGTATGTTTAGTATAACCATTATTAATTTAATTAATGTATATAATTTAATTTATTTATAATTAATTATTATTTATATGTATATAATATAATTATTACATATAATATGTAATTATTTTTTTATATTATAGGGGAGACCGGGGCGAAGTTGTCACAATTTTTTTGGTGCCGATTTTTAACAACAAAACAAATAATTTTAGTAAAATGTGGTATACCGTTTTAAAAAATGAACCCTTGGCTGCAAAATTTATACGGACATTTTTAGTCTACGTTGCTTTGTTCAACTGGTATAGGGTGAAAACGACAAAGGTGCAAAAATTAAAATGTCAAAATTGCCGGGGCGGAGTTGTCACTCTATTCTCGGACTGAATTTTAAATGAAAATTTTGATTATGAAAAATGATAGGATACATTTTATTAATTATTTTTTAATAGAAAAATGGAAACATTAATTAAAAACACGATGGCGGAAAATAATTACAAGAAAAGCGCACACACTTATGTGCCCTCGCACGTTTCTCGTCAGCTCTATTCTGTCATCTCTGAGCATACGCAGCACATATTATCCAAGTCCTCGCCGACCACTGCTGCTGCTGCTGCTATTTTCGCCGGAAGCCTCCATGATATGGCTTGGTGACGACTTCGCCCCGGACACAAGTTTCAAGTTTGGTTGCTCATAAAATATTAGAAATCAATGAAAATAAACAAACTTCACTGGATTCGTGTTCAGCATGCATTACTCTTTAGAATCACTTACTTTGAGATTCGGAGACACAATAATATTTAAGATATTACAAATTTTCGACGCGCAAAAAATTCTGCCCCTGTGACGACTTTGCCCCGGTCTCCCCTACATACCTATATAATGTATAAAATATTACAATAATTACATTAATAATTATATTTTAATTATATATATGGAGGGGTAAAAGCCATAGTGGTGCAAGTCAAATTTTTTAAAATATTGACATGTGTGCATAGATGCAGTTTATATATTGTATAGATTGCATCTATGCACACGAGTCAATATTTTAAAAAAGATTACACCACTATGGCTTTTACCCCTCCATATATATATATAAGTCCTATATATATATATAGGACTTATATATATATATATATATATATATATATAGGGGAGACCGGGGCGAAGTCGGGCTCGGGGCGGAGTCGTTTTTGCAATTATCTCGAAATCTGTATGTTGTGTAAACTCGCCATTAATAGTGTAAAGGCGGCTTATGGTGCCCACGTGACCAACGGAGTTTAGTGAGGTTACGTGCCATGTTGTGATTGTTATCGAAGCAAACGTGTTTTCGCAGGTCGAAAGTGAAATTTCTTCCGCGTCGAAAGTTTGTAATACCTTTAGTATTATTGTCTCTCCAAATCTCAAAGTAAATGATTCTAAAGAGTAATGCATGCTGAACACGAATACAGTGTAGTTTTCTTATTTTCATTGATTTCTATTATTTTCAAGGTTGGGTAGTGTCTAGTTAAAAAGATAAAAGTTAAGTTAAAAAGTTAAAAAGTTAAATATTTTTAACTTAACTTAGTTACATTTTAGACTTTTAACTTTTAACTTAATTTAGTTACATTTTATCGGTAACTATTAACTTTTAATTTAACTTTCTTGAAGTAAACCATGCCATAAATAAAGGCGTCGCGAGATGCCTGCCTACAACTCTACATTTATAGTATAGGACCTTGATTCTCGAACTCAACTGTGAATTTGTTTACATACGAAACGGCCCAATACTGCACCAGTACTGGTTGTTGCAGTTCGGGTACTGGCGTAGTACTGGCAACACTACTGGCGCGGTACTGGCGCCAGTACCGGATGATAACTTGGGCCCAATACTGGCAGACAGTACTGGCCTAGCCGTTGTCTACTGGTACTGCCCCAGTACAGGATTTATGATCGGTTTAGTACTGCGCCAATACTGGTTGCCAGGTGCCAGATTTCTGATACAATGCTACGTGCCAGTATCGAGCCAGTATCGAGCCGACACTGATTTCCGATATTCACCCGACATAAAAAAAATTATTTATTTTGAAATTGTATTACTATTTTTTAACTAAATTTATTTCTTAAGATGCAGTCTATGATTATAAATATTTTCTCGTATTTGAAAAACACACTTACCTTGGTGGAATTCGAACTCGGGACCTCGGGACCTCTGGATCGTGAGCCAACTGCCTTACATGGTAGACTACTTCTTAATTTGATGTAAGTGTTATATACAATCTACATATGTCATAACCAGCGCAAATATATAATTTTTCAAAAATTATCTTAAGAAACAAATTCAGTTTAAAAAGAGTAATAAAATTTTGAATTGGATATATGATATAATATTTCTTAATGTCGGGTGAATGTCAGAAACCAGTGCCGGCTTATTACGAAATTTTGTGTTCGTAAATATATTTATAAAGTTAAAACATCCTTATCAAATCCTTACAAGGGCCTCATTACACAAAAATAAGAAAAACCTTTCTTATGGCATCCTTAATAAATAATGATCGGGACCTCATCCGGTTAGCCCTAATAAATAAGCATTTATGAAGTTAAAATATCCTTATCAAATCTTTACAAGGGTCTTACTAGACAAAAATAAGGAAACCTTTCTTATGGCATCCCTAATAACTAATGATCGGCGCCTTATGTTATGTAAGGCCATCCCTAACAAATTTTTACACGGGTGGCTGATAGAACCTTGGCCGGCAATTGACTGCCGTAGCATCGGCCAAGCGTTGGTCTTCATTGTAATGCCAGATTATTCTATATAGGTAGGCAGCCAGTTATTTGCCAGTGATGGCCCAGCACTGGCTGATAGAACCTTGGCCGACAATTGACTGCCGTAGCATTGGCCAAGCGTTGGTTTCATTGTAACATCTGGCAACTCCTATATGGGGGGCCATATTCCGTGTAGTGTGATTGGTTGTATGCTTCTAGAAGAATTGACCAATCACAAAGCTCAGAATGCCCCATTTCGTATACGCTAGTCGCAGCACTATTACTTATCTCCGTAAACGCACTAAACGCAGTATAGTCGATCTGGCTACTGGCTTCCACCTCTTTACAACAAACACTATATTTAATAACACGCTGGACCAGAACCGAAACGAAAACGTGATTATAATTGATCATATCATTCAACATATCGACTGATACATTTGCAACGGAAAAAGATTTCCCTCAGGCACTCAAACGTGCTTTTATACAATATAATACCTCGATACCATCTTCAGCTCATGTTGAACGGTTGTTCAGTGCAGGAGGACTCGTTTCCTCCTGCACTGTAATAATTTATTTTATAAGCGACCAAACCTAAAACTTGTGTTCGGAGCGAAGTCGTGACCAAGTCACCGGGGCGGACTCGTCCCGGTGGTTTCACTCTATTTTCCGTTGCAAATGCGTCATTGTATTTCTCAACTGCAGGAAAATGGTACGCACGTACCATCGCAAAACGGGTGCCGTCGACAAAGAGCAGCTTGTTGAATCCTGGTAGGACCATGCTGGAATCGTGACTAAGGCACTGCCACTTGCCGTAACGCATCAAAATATTGTATCCGGATTTGAATGCACTGGAATTTCTCTATTCAACCCGGACATTTTCCAGGAATACGAATTTTTGCCGAGTAGCGTTACGGATAGGGAGAACCCTTCTACTTCCGTTGGTCCCGAAGAAGCCAATCTTAACGCAGCCGATCCGGGTACATCAGTCGAACCTGACGCAGCCGATCCGGATACATCAGCCGAACCTGACGCAGCCGAACAGAATAAAAATGAATTCGATTTCACGGATTCTTCCATGTCCCGTCGTGATGATACACGGAACTTGAGCGCGACGCTTGAAAGTATTCGAGCGTTTCCTAAAGCCGCTCCGAGGCAGACAACTCGTAAAGGACGAAAACGAAGAACGAGCGTCATCTTTACTGACTCGCCGCAAATGAAGGAATTGGCGACTGAGCAGGCAGAGTCGAAGCGGAAGAAAGATGAGAAATCTGTTACAAGGAAGAGAACGACAAAATCGACCATTACCACTACGCCGAGAAAGAGAGGCCGGCCCAAAAAAAATGCCCCGCAATCAGAACCGCAGCCTTCGACGAGCAGTAGGCGAAAAACGAAGTCAAGAAAATTAAATAATATGTGCTGCATATGCTCGGACATGATAGAAAACCGAGCCGACGAAAAACAGTGCATTTCGTGCAGGCGTAAGGCACACAACGAGTGCGTGCGCTCGTCAGCCTCTGTCTTTAAATGTTTTAACTGTTTCAATGATACTGATAGCGAAAAAGAAAATTGATTTTCTTGATGAAATTATTATTTTTCTACTAAAAAACATTGAATAAAGTATATCCTATTATTTTTTATGATCAAAATTATGTATCTTTATTTAAAATCCAGTCCGAGAATGAAGACACGACTCCGCCCCGGGGGTGTAACGACTCCGCCCAGGGAATTTTGACTTCTCGATTTTTGCACCTTTGTCGTTTTTATTCTATACCGGTTGAACAAAGCGACGTAGACCAAAAATGCCTGTATAAATTTTGTAGCTAAAGGTTCACTCTTTACAATGGTATATTATATTTCACTAAAATGATTTATTTTGTTGTTAAAAATCGGCACCGAAAAAAAAGGGCCGACTTCGCCCCGGTCTCCCCTATATATATATATATATATATCCCCTATATATATATATATATATATATATATATATATATATATATATATATATATATATATGTGTGTGTGTGTGTGTGTGTGTGTGTGTGTGTGTGTGTGTGTGTGTGTGTGTGGTGTGTGTGTGTGTGTGTGTGTGTGTATATATGGGCGATTCCACGTCAAATCGGACAAGATTTGACCTCGTATTTTTTAAATCGATTGAAACTTTTTTTACATGAAATATACATAAAATAACCAGATACATATTTTTTTGTTTGTCCGAAAAATTTTTTTTGCAAAAGTTATAAATAATACAATTTTCGTCAAAAATGAAGAAGTCGTCTACTTTACAAATTAATATCTGTGGTTATATTTGTCGTAGAGAAACTTTTTCAAAAAAGCATTTTAAAGTTTGGAAGACAATCTTTGAAAAAAAAAATAGTTTAAGTTACAAGAAATTGCAAATTCTAATTGTTATAAGCAATTAAAATGTTTAATTAATTTTTTCACTAAAAAGTACATTAAAAAAAATTTTTTAAATAATGCTATCTTATTCTTTATTTTATTCTGAAAGTACACATATTTTTTATTTTATAGAGAAACGATGGATTCTATTTTTTATATAATTTTAATGACTGAGGCGCCGCGCCGCGTCGCGCTGTGCTCGCGTCTCTAGTTCGACCAAGTAGCGTGGCGCATCGATTTCTTCGGGATTTTTTGTAGGAAGAATATACAGTATGAATAACATAATTTATAATGTTGAATATAATCAACATTATACAAATCAGATTTTTATTATAAATATTATATTTTGAAAATTGTGCAGTATTTTTGTTAAAGTAAATCGTTACTGTACTGTATAATTTAATTTTTCTTTCCGTTTTTTGAATTGCTGGGATTTTCCGTAACGGATGTTACGGATGCTTTTTAATCCTTCTTATCGAGAAATTCTTATAAACAATAAACACAGACTTTTGGCGCTCTACGGCAAGCCTCTCGATCTTTAAACCTGTGAGTGATCTCAAGTGTTTGTAAGATTGTGTTTATTTTAGTATACTTTTGCACTTGAAGCAAGTAACACATTATTACTTTTCACGCTATTACTTTTTTATCTTCTGTGTGAAGTTCAACAAAATTGCAATTTTAGCAACGTAAGTACATAGTAGAAACTGTGTGTAATATAAATAGTGCATAATTCTAATTTACTGTTGGTAGTCAAATTTAAAAAACGCTTATTGCAACGATTTTCATACACTTTCAGCAACAAAATCTTGGAAGCTAGAATCCAAACAGTTGGATGAAAACAGTTATAAAGTATAGTGCTTCAATCCATTCAAATTGAAATATCATAGCATCCGAGATCGGAAATGGTTACGACATATTACAGCAGCACAACTTAAAAAACTTAACAAAGATGAAACTTTGGTCAACTTATTGATTTGTGATAATTGTCGAATAAAAATTTCAAAATTAAGTTTAAAAATGTATAATAATACCGAAGTTCCATCTGCATCTAAACAGAAAGGCACACACACTGTACAGCCTCAAGAAGAGATTGCAAATTCATCGGAAAGTGAAATTGAAACAATGTTGGTTTCGAATCTTCCTAGTATTCCAGATTTCCCCGAATATATATAAAGAAGAGTCATCATCACCTAATCTATAAACTGAAGAAGCTGTAAATCTGTTAAATAAAGTTTAATTCTATTGCAAGACTCGCCAATTAAGAAACGGAAATTACTTCAAGAAACATCCTGTGAACAAATATATTACTTTAACAAGAATACTGCACCATTTTCAAAATATAATATTTATAATAAAAATGTGATTTGTATAATGTTGATTATATTCAACATTATAAATTATGTTATTCATACTGTATATTCTTCCTACAAAAGATTCCCGAAGAAATCGATGCGCCACCCTACTTGGTCGAACTAGGGACGCGAGCACAGCGCGACGCGGCGCGGAGCCTCAGTCATTAAAATTATATAAAAAATAGAATCCATCGTTTCTCTATAAAATAAAAAATGTGTACTTTCAGAATGAAATAAAGAATAAAATAGCATTATTTAAAAAATTTTTTTAAATGTATTTTTTAGTGAAAAAATTAATTAAACATTTCTATTGCTTATAACAATTGGAATTTGCAATTTCTTGTAACTTAAACTATTTTTTTTTTTTTTCAAAGATTGTCTTCTTAGCTTTAAATGCTTTTTTGAAGATTTCTCTACGACAAATATAACCAGAGATATTAATTTGTAAAGTAGATGACTTCTTCATTTTTGACGAAAATTGTGTTGTTTATAACTTTTGCAAAAAAAATTTTTCGGACAAACAAAAAAATACGTATCTGCTTATTTTATGTATATTTCATGTAAAAAAAGTTTTAATCGATTTAAAAAATACGAGGTCAAATCTTGTCCGATTTGACGTGGAATCGCTTATATATATATATATATATATATATATATATATATATATATAAACACACGGTTAAGATGTACCTAACTGTTGTGCAATGAACGGTGTCTTTGCAGATATACTTGCTGCTTTTCCTGTTGCTATATATCTCGAGCTACGCGCTGATCGCGCGTTTCAGACGCCGGGATCGCGAGGATTACTTGTCGGTGGACGAGGATGAGGTCACCGTGTACAGGATCAGCCTCTGGCTGTGCACGGTCGCCCTGGCAATTTCTGTCGGCGCGACTCTCCTACTTCCGGTGTCTATCGCCAGTAATGAGGTCCTCATCTTGTACCCGAATAGCTACTACGTCAAGTGGCTCAACAGCTCCCTTATCCAAGGTAAAATCTTGAACTGAATAATCTGGGAAAATATATACTTCAACACGAGTTACTCGAAATACATAAGAAACAGATGCACATATAGATAGAAAGATAGAAGAGTCGAAATGGAAAGTAGCTTTATTTTATTCTGGGACAATCACCCAAGAGCAATCTTATCATAATTCGAGATAACATTACAATTATAAAGAATTAATATTAACATATAATGAGATGAAAGAGATTAAGTAATTTACTTTAAGAGATTAAAGCATCAATAAGAATACGAAGAAGGGTAGAACATATAAGGTGTACCCAGATAGCAACGTGTCTGCATTGTTGCTGGCATGTTGCCGACAACATAGTATGTGTTGCTACCAGAATTGTGGCAACTGAGTTCGCATTTGTCGGCAAGTTGATGCCTTCACGATATAACAATTTTGTATAGCAACTTGGCAGCAACTTGTTGGCAACTTATGCTGCGGTCTAAAATCGTCTCAAAATTCGAGCTGTTGCTGTCAAGTTGCTGTAATAATTCATAGAATCACACAATGCTGTCATATTGCTAGCAACGCGAAGTAAATTTGATGCTGTTCTGTTGCCGACAAATTGCTGGCAATACATATATTCAATGTTGCCTGCATGTTGCTTCAAATATTAAATTACTCGAAATCAATTGAAGCAAATGTATGGCAAGTTGCCAGCATCATAAGCAATCACAGGTTTGCACAATTTTGCTCAGACACGCTTTACTATCTGGGTACGTTGTTCTGTTTTAATTGATCTAATATCATTAAAATTATTAACCCATTGGCTGTGTAAGAGAATTTTACTATTTGGGCTAAAAGTGTGTTGAAAAAAAAGTTCATCGGATTATTATGAAACTTGATACCCTTATGTTTTTTGGGTCTCTGAATCCGAATACGATATCAGATTTACAAAATTCAAAATGGCGGGTCCAATATGGCGGATCAAAATTACAAAAAATAGACGGAATTTTATTATTGCATCCGCCATTTTTTAATTTTGATGTCATATTCGGATTTAGAGACCCAAAAAACATAAGGGTACCAAATTTCATGAAAATCAGACCTTTTTTTTGTAATTTTGATTCGCCATATTGGATCCGCCATTTTGAATTTTGTACATCTGACTTCGGATTCGTAATCAGCGACCCCAGAAACCCCCGAGTAACAAGTTTCAAGCAAATTCAGAAAGTTTTACTTTGTTTTTTCTACGTTGCGGCTATAGCCGTCATACACACTCTTGGCCACTTTTGTTTTTGCGGCTATAGCCGTCATACACAGTCAACGGGTTAATAGATAAAAATATAGTAGATACAAGTTAAAAATTTTCGAGAAGAGTTTCGTTAATTCACAAATTAAATGCATTTACAAATCATAGTTTTGTGAATTGAGAGTACAGATTTATTTGCGTAATTATAGCAGATATATATACCGACGATGAATTCATGCGATATAATTATCTTACATCTTCAATTTATATCTTCGTGTAAACGTCATATTGTTTAATTAACAAGTTTAATTTCCCATTGACAGGTCTATGGAACCACGTGTTCCTATTTTCGAATTTATCGCTCTTTGTGTTTCTGCCTTTCGCCTATCTCTTTACGGAGTCTGAAGGTTTCGAAGGCCATAAAAAGGTAAGACAAAATCTTGAATGACTTCTAATCTGTCCCACCTTTTATAACTATGCCGCGATCGTAGGGCGTGATGGCGAGGGTGTACGAGACAGTGACAGTTCTCTGTCTCTTGGGTACTCTCGTACTGGGAATGACCTATGTCCTGTCGGCCCTGTTGGATTATCAAAACTCAAGTTTGCACACGTTGCTCAGTAAGTATACATAACATATACGAAATTGATAATCTTGTATATAATTTAGATATATCAGGGCGATAAAGTTACGACATCGAATAAGACCATGGATCTGATACAATTTACTTTACAGATTTATGGAGTTATTATCTGCCTTTCCTGTACTCCTGCGTCTCGTTTGTTGGCGTAGTAATGTTATTGCGTAAGTATCACGCATTTTTCGCATAACTCCGCTGTCCGCGCAGCACAGAAAAATCAATTTGCAATATTCTTCAAATGTAATATATTTTTCCATGAACTTACTCTAATTCATTGAATCGCTTTATCTTTAGTATGCACTCCAGTGGGATTCGTACGACTGTTCGACGTGGTGGGGTCGTTTCTTGTTAAACCCCAATTTCTGAAGAACTTGGATGAGGAGTTCTTCGCGTATAGATTAGAGGAGGACTGTATCCGTAGGAGGTAAACATCTCTCTTCCTTTTTCTTGTATTCTTATGTATATCCAGTATCGCGAATTGTCTAACCTTTTTTTACATATCTAAATCAACGTCTGTTCAGATTGCAGCACGTGAAAGCTACGGGAAAATCGTACGTGTCGCCGGTGCCGATGTCGCCGGCGATGAGTTGCGGCTGGTCGATGCACGAGGACGACGAGCCGCTGCTGTGCATAAGCCCAGGTTTGCTGTGTCTAAGGAATGGTGCTCTGCAAAAAGGCCTTTCTCAACGGCTGGACGATGTTCAGAGGCGACGACAGTTGCTGGACCAACAGCGGAGGACCTGGTGGGTCCGGCGCACGCTACTTTATCCGGTAGCAATGCTGGCGCTGCTCATTTTGTCCACCGCCACGGCTCTATTAGCGGTGCAAAATACTATAGAATTACTGATAGGCATCAAGGCGTTGCCGTTGAGCACGAGGGTTCGTATGTATTTTACTTCCTCCGAATTAATCGACTTTCTAGTCATGAACTCGCGCTGCAATTATTAATTTGAATTATCGTTATATTAATTAACATAAAAATGGTGAATTTATAGTTTTGCGTGCTGTAATAAGGCTCCTGGGTAGTCACCGCGGCCATATTGAATTCTTGCTATTGAGGCGAGAAATAACCCTATTTTGTTGTGTGTGCCATTCTCAAATAAAAAGACATTTCGATAAAAAATCACTATAGATCGTTTCAGAACATTTCTAAAATTGACCGAAAACTATCCTTTTCCCTCGACAATAAACAACCATAAAACGAAGCCTAAACATACGAGAAAACGGTTTGTTTTATGGCTGTTTGTTTATTGTCGAGGAAAAAGGATAGTTTTCGGTCAATTATATGAGTTTCACGAATACATTAAACGTTATAGCATAAGTACAGAGCGAATAATAAGGAAATTGCACACACGACAAAATAGGGTTCTCAACATGTCACAGAGGACAGAGTTCTCCATTAAACAGAGTTCTTATTTCTATCGCTACGGCATGTCGCCACCGTCAACGCGGAATTCTCGGCTCAGGGACCAGGGGATCGATCATGTAACTTTTCCCCTAGGACGTAACGTGAAAAGTGAAAAGTTTATCTCTTTCTATTCAACACCAATAGAAAGAGATAGTTACATGAAACTTTTCACTTTTCACGTTTCCGCTCTAGGGAAAAAGTTACATGATCGCTACCCAGGGCACGTATTATGAAACTTTTCGGAATGGATTCCGATCGGAATTATTCCGTTTTCCCTAGAAAAGACAATAGAAATCTAATAAATAACCGAACAATTCCGATCGGAATCCATCCCGAAAAGTTTCATAAAGGGGCTTTTTCATGCTGACGCTCGACGCTTGATTTGGGCGTCAAAACTGGCCAACGTGACCAACTTTATCGGTAGAAGGCGAAATAGCATCAAATATGCGAGCGTCAAAACACGTCTAATTATTTTTTAACGATATACACACTTTATTTACAGTCAACGATTTGCAATTGACAAGCAATTGACTGAAACGAGCGTCAAGCGTCAAAGCTGAACACAGTTGAGCTTTTAAGGGCCGGTTTCACCATCTCCGATTAACTGTAACCTTCGATTAAACTCACTCTTCGTCTCTTTCTAAGGGGGACAGTTAGAAAGAGATGAAGAGTGAGTTTAATCAAAGGTTAATCGACGTTGGTGAAACTGGCCCTAAAGGTGCCATTTCACGTTGACGCTCGACGCTCATTTTCAGCGAGCAAAAATCTTCAAATATAATATATTTTATTTATGTATATATATAAATTTACTTATATAATATAAATAAGTAAAAAATATTATTTCTAGGGTCATGTGGTTTCGCTTTGACGCTAGCGTCAAGAAATAAAGCTGAATTTATTCAACATCCAGCGTTGACGCTAAATCGTCGTTGATCGTCTCAGTACAATCAAAAATAGGCTTCGAAATACGTAAAATATTAATTATTTTCAAGTAATATCTTTAAGTAATAATATTTTACGAATATATATATAAATAAAAAATATTATTTCTGAAGATTTTTGCTCACTGAAGATGAGCGTCAAGCCGATCAAGCGTCAACGTGAAAAGGCACCTTGAGGGGCCTTTTCATGCTGACGCTCAACGCTTGATTTGGGCGTCAAAACTGGTCACGTGACCAACTTCATCGGTAGAAGGCGAAATAGCATCAAATATGCGAGCGTCAAAACAAGCAATTGACTGAAACGAGCGTCAAGCGTCAAAGCTGAACACAGTTGAGCTTTTGCCATTTGACGCTGGAATTAAAAAGACTATCATGTGACCTATCACGTGATCAAGTTTGACGCCCAAATCGAGCGTCAGCATGAAAAGGCACCTTTAAGGTGCGATTTCACGATGACGCTCGACGCTGGATTCGAGCGTCAAAAAGCTAAACTGTGTTTAGCTTTGACACTCGACGCTCATTTCAGCCAATCCAGTGGTTAGGTTATATTCCGCGTCCCTCTGAATCTATCACGTGACCAGATTTGACGCTCGACGCTGGATTCGTGAACGTGGTGGTTTCGCTTTGACGCTAGCGTCAAAGAAATGAAGTTGAATTTGTTTAATATTCAGCGTCGTCGCTGAATCGTCGTTAATCGTCCCAGTACAATCAAACATAGACTTCGAAATACGTAAAATATTAATTATTTTCAAGCAATATCTTCAAGTAATAATATTTTATGGATAGGTACATATATAAATAAAAGATATTATTTCTGAAGATTTTTACTTGCTGAAAATGAGTGTCGAGCGTTAACGTGAAAAGGCACCTTATCACGTGACCTATCACGTGATCAATTTTGACGCCCAAATCGAGCGTCGAGCGTCAGCATGAAAAAGCACCTTAAAGGTGCCTTTTCACGTTGACGCTCGATCGGCTCGACGCTCATCTTCAGTGAGCAAAAATCTTTAGAAATAATATTTTTTATTTATATATATATTCGTAAAATATTATTACTTGAAGATATTACTTGAAAATAATTAATATTTTACGTATTTCGAAGCCTATTTTTGATTGTACTGAGACGATCAACGACGATTCAGCGTCAACGCTGGATGTTGAATAAATTCAGCTTTATTTCTTGACGCTAGCGTCAAAGCGAAACCACGTGACCCTAGAAATAATATTTTTTACTTATTTATATTATATAAGTAAATTTATATATGTATATAAATAAAATATATTATATTTGAAGGTTTTTGCTCGCTGAAAATGAGCGTCGAGCGTCAACGTGAAATGGCACCTTAATACGTGCCTTGGGTACGTTTATGGAACTTTTCGGAATGAATTCCGATCAGATTTATTCCGTTTTCCCTAGAAAAGACAATAGAAATCTAAGAAATAATTGAACAATTCCGATCGGAATTGTTTAGGGCTGCGTTCGAAAACTTCACTCGGGTGCACACCAGCGTTGTTCCGTCTTTGTTCAATTTTTAGTAAGTAACAATTAAAGACAGAACGACGCGGTGTGCACCCGAGTAAAGTTTCGAATGCATTTCTTAGATTTCTATTGTGTTTTCTAGGGAAAGCGGAATAATTCCGATCGGAATCCTTCCAATAAAAAAATGAATTACAGATTTATTGTACCAAATAATTTATTTCGTAAATTATTTAACTGATGATAGTATCGTTTTCTTTATCTAATTTTAATTTTACTTTAAAAAATTATAAAGGTACTGTTTTTTTTTATTTCAACAGCAATTTACGCTCGGCATCAGTTCTCTGTCTAAGCTCGGGCCTGTCGGTGCGGCCATCGAGGTAGCGGTGATCCTTTACCTGGCCGTGACTAGCGCAATCGGCCTGTACGTCTTACCGGGCGTGAGAATCGTCCAACCAAAGTTTCGCTCCACGCCGCTCACCCATCTCATTGCAAATTGCGCCCTTTTGCTCGTGCTAAGTTCGGCATTACCGCTATTATCGCGAATCCTAGGTAAGCTGGATGTTTATTTATATCCCATAAAAACGTTTCAATCCTAGTTATATTCTAAAATAATTGAAATTAATAATAGAAGATTTATAATAGAAAGATCTGTGTGCTTGCTCTTGTTTTTTCTCATTCAACTAGTAGATATACAATCTGCATCTTTACAGGGTTAAAAAAACTATGTTCTTTCATATATGACGAGGGATTCTTTGACTGATATGTATTTAGAGAATCAATATTTTTATTAACAAAAATGTCAAAGTACAAATAACTTTCGCGTTATAAGAAAAGAAGAGGATTTACGAACGAAACATCACGAATAATTATAGATAACAAAACGGATAACGAAATTACTATCTGGCGATTGAAAGAAGTAATTTTAAAAAGTGGCGCTTTACATGGAATAAGACTCTATTATTGCTTTGCTCACATTTCTTCTGATTTATGCTTTTGTCAGGAATGACAAACTTTGATCTACTGGGTGATTTCGGACGCATCGAGTGGCTTGGTAACTTCAAGCTCGTGCTCCTCTATAATCTGATCTTCGCGACGGCGGCGATTAGCTGCCTGACCACCAAGTTTACGGCGACTGTGCGCAAAGAGATTTACACCCGTCTGAGGAGCAGTCTGCTCGGCATCTTCAGAACTACCAGCGTCACCGCCGACGCGAAGAAATATTCACCGTCGTCAGGGATGTTTTCTACAAAGGAAGATTAGACTGATTTGTTATATTATTATATAATTAATTAAACAGAGAGAGAAAAGAGACGCCGGAACCTTGCGAAAGTTTGCCTGGTTTTTCTATTCTTGTATGCAGAATTACAAGGAGTCTCTCGAAGACGTGAGAAATTTATGCCGTACGACGTATGTAGGAAAACGGTTGCAGAGCTCTCGAACTTGCAGATCTTTGGACGTGCCAATCCTTCGATGCTCTTGAAGTCTTGGACTGGACTGGATCGTTAGATCGTTAGATTCTTACGTGCTCGAGCGATCACGCCGAGGTCTTCTGTATTTTCATGTTCCAAGATTCCAAAACTGCTCGTTTCTTTTAATCTTTTAAGAATTTATGAATCTAAACATAATCTAAATATATGACAGTATATTTAAATAAAGGTGTGTTGCTTCGTGTTCAAAAGATTGGCTTTTCCAAGGAATTTGAATTGGTTACATTGAAATCACCGGCAAACTTCGTCGGTGATCAAAATATAATCTTGATTATATCCCTTTCTTTTTTTAAGGATAATGCGTTTTTGCTCTTGCGCCATCGAAAATCGCTGCATTGGAGAGCCAATGAAACTTTCGTAAGAGCCAAGAAGTTTATCGCTTAGAGTAAGCGAACGCTAGTGATTATTTGTAATTAAGACGCGCGAAGCCAGTCAAGGGTAGCGATCATGACGGAAATGTGAAAAGTGAAAAGTTTCACCATTAACTTCAATGGTGAAAATTTTCACTTTTCACAATTCCGCCCTAAAGATAAAGTTACATGATCGCTACCAAGAACATGTAGTCCGATAAGGACAAAAGGCGGTCACATCCGTAATACATAGCGTTAAATATTTATTTATTACATTAATGCTATTTTTAAGAATATGTTTGTCCGGGCCCGGGAAAAGGACCCAGTAATTGAGCGAGTATGTGTCACGATCGAATGATTAGTTTATAGTGGATGTAAGGACTGCAAGGAGGATACGATACAATTTACGCATATATAAGGTGTTCGGTGAAATTGTTCATCAATGTACTGGGCAAGAATTTATCCTCCGCGAAAAGAATCTTCGATGAATTTATTTATCTTCGAATGTGTCCTCATTTTATAATTTCCAATTGTGCATAAAAGAAAAAAGCAGTTTCAATTTAAATAATAAATTTTAATGACTGCTTGAAATAAAAACCTAAGAAATATTAACTAGGTTATAACGAAAGCGTAAGGAATTGTTTAACATCTCATGCGGAATACGAAATGTTCTTAGACTGAATAAATCGCAATAAAATGAGATTTTAAGAGACTTATACATATTATAATTGTATAAAGTGTACGCAACACTAAATGAAGGTTACCCGGCCAATATTCGAGTAAAAAAATATAGATGTTCAAAATTAAAATTTATTAAATAAAAAATATATATATATGGAGGGGTAAAAGCCATAGTGGTGTAAGTCAAATTTTTTAAAATATTAACTCGTGTGCATAGATGCAATCTATACAATATATAAATTGCATCTATGCATACGAGACAATATTTTAAAAAATTTGACTTACACCACTATGGCTTTTACCCCTCCACATATATATAATGACAATCATTTACGTTTCGACCTACTTGATTTTCATCAGAACGTTCTAATATATTTCTCTTAATGTAATTTTATTAGAACGTTCTGATGAAGATCAAGTAGGTCGAAACGTAAATGATTGTCATTATATATATGTATATATATAAATTTTTATTTAATAAATTTTAATTTTAAACTAACATCTATATTTTTTTGATCGAATATTGGCCGGGTAACCTTTTAGCTTTGCTATTATCGAGCGTATGTGTCTTGTTTTTATTGTATACAACACATAACAAGTCACACGATATTTTAGACACTTGCGATGAAATGATGAAAAAAGCTGACGAAACTGTTTTATAAGTAGGAAATTATAATGATACAAAATTTGAAGACCATCTTTTTCATTATATTAAAAAAAAAATCCCGAGTCTGAACGATATCAGAGATGATGGTTTCTTCTTTTTAATATCGTAGGGAATATCACGACTTCTCTATTAATTGCTATGTTGCTAGACCACACAACTTTTCCATCAAAACGTTAAGATACTTCATGTATCTGAATCTATGTCATGTTTTAGATCTAGTCATGTTTTTAGATATTTACATACTTTTTAACATGTACGGTTTTTTCACGCCGTATCTTTCGTTTTAATTTGCGTTTATTTAATTTATCCGAGTAATATACGTAAGGAAATAACAAAATATATCTTGATCTACTATATTTACACTCTCATCAAAATTGTACAAAAATCACCATTATTAAATTAAATATAATTCACAGATGTATCTATCTATTATTGTGGATAATACCAGTTTAATCACATATTATGTACGTTACTCTACCGTCATGTCCGTCATTCAGACCGTGCCTGCGTAATACCCCGATGATATAATTCGCATTGATACCGTGACGCACGACCGTAAAACAGCCTGGTTTTGACACATCTACCACAGTGGAACCGATCCGACGTGTATCCTTCTGCTTCTTGGAATTCTTGGAGCCGTGGAAAACGCCGTCTAGCTCCGGCCACAACGCACGGAACTCATTTGGGTGCAAACTGCTCGGCTCGCTGCTGACGTTGGCACTGGTGAGCGCAAGCGGACCAACAATCTGGGCGACGCTGCGCACAAACTTGTCGTCGGGCACGCGGATGCCCACAGTATCGACGCCCGGGTTCAGAGCTCGGTTCAGGGCAGACGTGCGTCGCAAGCATATCGTGTAGGGTCCAGGAAGTAAATACTCCAGCATATTGACTGGGATGTCATCCAGGATGCCCCATGTACCTACCTCCTTGACATTGCTCAGGCAGATTGCGAGCGGCTTCCTCTCGTCTCGTCGCTTGATCTCGTACAGCCGCTGGACAGCTCGCGAATTGGCGGCCAGGCAGGCCAGACCATATACTGTATCCGTTGGTATCGCAATCACCTTGCCTTGCCGCAACAGTTCCGCCGCCATTGCGACACTCCGGTCACCGCCGCAGAAGAAGTGTTTCTCCTCCGGTCCGAGCATATTCATTTCTTCCTTGGCTTTATTCATAACGACTTTCATGGGGCCCATTGACCTAGGACTCATGATATATCGAACACTTACAGAACTCCACACCTATAAAGAGAAGAAAACCATTAGAGTTTATACGTGAAAAACGATTTGTTTGAATAAAATGTTAAAACACAAATGTATTCTTAAAATTAAAAAAGTCCTAATTAATGATATTCCTTACTTATGTTAAATTCTCCTGCTTTAAACATATAAATACATTTGCTCTAATTATAATTTAGTAGCAGTACAGTCATTTCCTATTTATCTATCAAATTTTAATTTATATTCAAATATTCTATCGAATCGTTTTCCTCTTTCTTCTCTTAAGAGCATAACAAGTTTTATTTCTTCTTTCTTTTTGTTGAAAAAATACCTCAAATTTTAATATACAGTATACAGTTATGCGAGTCATATTCTTTTTCTTCTCAGATCTGTTATAGTTTTACACTATTCTTTCTGTCTTTATAAAATATTATATCATTTTTCCACATTAAAATACTAAATCTTTCTGAATTAAAATTTATATTACTAACTTTCTGGTGTAATTCCATGCATCCTATAGTAAGCTAGCTCTAATCTTACTTCCGTTTTTAATTTAAAGTTTCTCCAGTTTACAGAAGTGGCAATAATTTAAGAATGAATCACATAGGTACGTCAAATCGTTTATCCCCTCCCCCGCCAGATTATTATTGCGATTGCGATGTTAAATTTACCTGTGAGTTTAGTCGACCCGCCACGTGAAAGAACACGCGTGATTGCAGCATCTGTAGAAGAATGTCATAGGCTCGTCGGCGGACCGGGTCTGCAGCTGGTTGAAGTAGGCGCGCGGATGTGAGCACTTGGGGCAACGTTCGCCCGTTGACCCCACACCCATCCACGCGGATTCGGCGTCGAGGATGTCGGCGCGTTCCTTGCCCGTGAAGTAGGTGCGCGAGGTTACTCGGTGTTTTTCCGCTATCTGGTAGATGTACGGGCACGTGGGGCACGCGAATCGATTGCACAATCGGTTCTCCTGGAACCTGAGAAGATTAGCGCAGTACGGACAAAATCGTAGTACCATCCTTTATTCTCGAATGTTGCGTATCCCCCCCCGTGTCCACCTGACACTCTGACACCTGTCTGTCTGTCCTGTCTGTGGCACTGGACTGGCATTTATTGACTCAAATAACTGGCTTCTTCTTCTTCTTCTTCTTCTTCCGTTTAATGGCACTTAAGTTCCGATCGGATAGTAACGGCCATTATTCTCAAATAACTGGCGAGTGGCATCATCGTGAATCGTGGCATCAGAGAGAAGGATGAGAGGCGCAATGACGGCGATTTTCTTGGGACGCTTTTGCTAGGCCGTACAGTAGCGCCACACATCCACTTTCAGGAATTGGAACTACGAGTCACATCCACTTTTCGATACTGTCGATGAATTTGGTTCATGTCCGTGCTATGTACAATTCTAATGATTGATATCCCGCAAAATGCATAAAACGATAATTTTTATTTATTTCTTAATAAATACTGTAGATAATTAGTTTTTAAAGGTGGAGCAAATTGAAACAAGACTGGAGCAATTTGTCTGTGCCTTGAGAATGTACAATTCTAATGATTGATATCCCGCAAAATGCATAAAACGATAATTTTTATTTATTTCTTAATAAATACTGTAGATAATTAGTTTTTAAAGCTGGAGCAAATTGAAACAAGAATGGAGCAATTTGTCTGTGCCTTGAAAATGTACAATTCTAATGATTAATAGGGGGAGACCGGGGCTAAACCGCCAACGGGGTTGAACCGCCAAATCAAATATCTCGGAACCTGTATATTGTGCGAACTCGCTATTAACATTGTAAACGCTGCTTATGGTACCCATGTGACCAACGGAGTTTCGGCAGGTTACCTGCCGTGTTATGATTTTTACGAGGGCAAACGTGTTTTCGGAAGGTGAAAGTGAACTTTTCTGCGCGTGGAAATATTGTAATATCTGCAATACTGTTTGCTCTCCAAATCTCGAGGTACGTGATTATAAAGAGTAATGCATGCTGAACACGAATCCAGTGTAGTTTTTTCATTATCGTTGATGTCTAATATTTCGTGGGCGATCAAACCTGAAACTTATGTTTGGGGCTTATCCGCCAGTAAGCACCCGGGGCTGGTCCGCCAGTCTCGTCACTGTGGCGCGCCGGGCGCACGACTTCAGCTCACGGCGATTTCAGGTTAGGTTTCCCTCGAGCGTGATTCTGTCTTCCCTTGCACGTGCGTCAGTTTGTGTAGGAGGGAAATGGTACGCACGTATCGTCGCAAAACGGGTGTTTTGGCCGACCGAAAAGATGGCGGACCGTTGTTTTCGAGATCGCTCACGCCCACGGCACGTCGGCGAGGTACGGCGAGGCACGGCACGGCTCTGAGATCCCGCGATTTCCGCGCGAGAGTTGACATGCCGCGCGCGATGTAGATCGTCCCGACTCCCGGCCGCGGTAAATCGTCGTTGTTGGTCGTTGTGTCAGTGACAGTCGCGCGTGCGACCGCATCGTCCAGCGTTCGCCGCATCGTCTCGGCGTCATTGTCGCCGCCGTTGTAGTGGTGGTGGTGTCGGTGGTGGTCATCGTCGTCGTCGTCGTCGTCGTCGTCGTCGTGGTGGTCGTGGCCGTTGTCGTCGTGGTGGTCGTGGCCGTCGTCGTCGTGGTGGTCGTGGCCGTCGTCGTCGTGGTGGTCATGGCCGTCGTCGTCGTCGTCGTCGGCGCGTCGAGGAATCGGCGCGAGGACGCCGTCGAGTCGGTAAAATGGTCGCGCTCCACCGCGAGCTTTTCTAACCCCCCTGTCGCTATTTATCGCTCCCCCGCGAGAAACGCGGCTTGGTTAGGTTGCTCGAGGGTCCGCGCTGATCCTATGGCACCGGAACGCCGTCACGCGTATTCCCCGTGGTTGCCCGCGTTGACAATGTGACGTGCCGTTGGGGAGTTTACGATTTGGTTAACCTCTGTATTCACGTGCCTAAATTGTTTTATGGAATAGGTAAAACAATTATTTTTTAATAATGTTTTGCATAAAAATTTTAAATAAATTTTTATATTTTTCTCTTATAAAACAATTATTAAAATGTATCCTATCATTTTTCAGGATTAGATGTACGTATATGTATTGAAAATGCAATGTGGCGGATTAGCCCCGGGGGGGTGGCGGTTCAACCCCGGCATTTTTGAGATTTCAATTTTTCCACCGTTGTCGTTTTTGCTCTATACCGGTTAAACAAAGCAACATAGATAAAAATTTCCTATATAAATTTTGTAGCTAAAGGTTCACTCTTTACAGTGGTATACCACATTTAACTAAAATTATTTATTTTCTTGTTAAAAATCGACATTAAAAAAAAACTGGCGGTTTAGCCCCGGTCTCCCCTATCCCGCAAAATACCGGAAATAAGTTGGCGCTGGAAGTTCATATTTTTTAATAAATTTATAGCTCAAACGATTGCTCCATAATTGCTCCCTCAGAATCAACAATTGCTCCCTTTTTAAAATGATTATTTTTTAAGATATTAAAAAAAAACGTAAAATTTCTCATTTTTACGCAAAAACATATTTCTAATAACTCTATGGAACTAAATCCGGCATAGAACGATTGCTCCTTAATTGCTCCTTATTGCTCCATCATTATTTTAATGATTTATTGCATTTTTATTGAAAAATTAACAAATTAATCATTTCACAAGTGACGCCACCGCCACTTATCGGCCGCCTATTGTAACTATGGCTCGGCAGCCATTGGCGGAAATATTCAAACGTAATATAATAGCTCTATCGTTTATAACTATTACTACGTTTACGCGAGCGTTACTTGTGTAGTAACTTACGATACGACAAGGCACAGACAATTTGCTCCATTCCTGTTTCAATTTGCTCCACCTTTGAAAACTAATTATCTACAGTATTTATTAAGAAAAAAATAAAAATTATCTTTTTATGCATTTTGCGGGATATCAATCATTAGAATTATACATTCTCAAGGCACAGAAAAATTGCTCCCTTTTCGTTTGAATTTGCTCCACCTTTGAAAACTAATTATCTACAGTATTTATTAAGAAATAAATAAAAATTATCGTTTTATGCATTTTGCGGGATATCAATCATTAGAATTGTACATTCTCAAGGCACAGAAAAATTGCTCCCTTTTCGTTTGAATTTGCTCCACTTTTAAAAACTAATTATCTACAGTATTTATTAAGAAATAAATAAAAATTATCGTTTTATGCATTTTGCGGGATATCAATCATTAGAATTGTACATTCTCAAGGCACAGAAAAATTGCTCTCTTTTCGTTTGAATTTGCTCCACCTTTAAAAACTAATTATCTACAGTATTTATTAAGAAATAAATAAAAATTATCGTTTTATGCATTTTGCGGGATATCAATCATTATAATTGTACATAGCACGGACATGAACCAAATTTATCGACAGTATCGAAAAGTGGATGTGACTCGTAGTTCCAATTCCTGAAAGTGGATGTGTGGCGCTACTGTACGGCCTAGCAAAAGCGTCCCAAGAAAATTGCCGTCATTGCGCCTCTCATCCTTCTCTCTGGTGGCATCCATCGGAAACATCGATACTTGTGATACAATGCATCGATTTAATTCGATGTATCGTGAAATCTTAAATCTAATCGATGTATCATTCAATACATCGAATGTAAATATATATAAATGTGAAACGCAAACATGATCATATTTTTAATACCCCAGTTAAATAGAAAGCCTCTTTTTTATTAAATCACCTTTTTCTACTAATTAATATAAACAACTTTTGTCTGAAACATTTTTTTATTTGCCTTATACTTTTTGAGATATTCAAAGAAAACTAATTGGTAATTTTTTTAATAATTAGCTTACGATATCTCAATAAATGTTTGTCGGAGGGAAAAGTGGTACAGGACTTTTTGAGTTTTTGATTTGGTCTCAAGAATATGCTTTAAGGGGATCCTAAAGCCGTCTGTAATACCGACACTTAACCTCAACTTGCGAAAACATTCGCTTTATATAAAAATTCTACAATGTATTATTACAAAAAGACTGTGGCGTGCCCTGCGGATTACATCCAAAAATACGATACCGTTGTCAGAATTAGGTTTAGACTCTAAACAAAAAAGTTATCTGTGAAAAAGCATTATTGCAAACTTACACTTTAAGTGTACGTTTGCAATAATGCCTGCGGCGGAGCCCCTTCCCCCGCATAATAAAACTAAACAAAACTCCCAGCGTGATACCTAACTGCTTGAATGAAGACGCTTGATTATTTGTGTACTGTTTATACACGCATGTGTATATAGTACATGTGTATAAATAGTACACAAATAGGCGGGGGAGAGGCTCCGCCTGCAGCGGAGCCCCTTCCCCCGCATAATAAAACTAAACAAACTCCCCGTTCAGTTTCCCAATCCGACGACTGGGGTTGAGTTGCCTAGAGTTTCGACTCTAACCCGAACAATTTACTCTGAGTAAGGCTGTGGCTCTGAACGGTCCGAGTCGCTTTTTGGGTTAAATAAAAAGCGGCGGGAGGTATACAAATAAGTTATGGATGGCCGAAGAAATGCCATTCTTACGGCTATTTATGCGAGCAAACAACTGTTCACATTATTGTTCAGCGCTGCAACGCTGGAAAGTGATGACGAGGAGGACGAGTTAGCCGAGGCATTTTTATTGGAAGCCCATCTAAAGGTTATTCTACATAGAAGTCGTAGTCGTGAGTTGTAAGAAATTGACCAATCACAGATTGAATATTCTCCTGAACTAAGAATGTGATTGGTCAATTTCTTACAACTCACGACTACGACTTCTATGTAGAATAACCTTAAGGCTACGTGGCCCGTCGAGGAAAGTTGTGCGAATTGAAGGTTATGTGGAAAACACAGTCCCAAAATTTAATACAAAACAATTCCGTGAAAATTATCGAATGCTGCCTAGCACATTTGCACTGCTAGAAAATTGTCTTGGACCTATTTTGGCAGGGGATACTGATAATAAACCTTGCATCCCTGTTCGTACGCAATTGCTTGCTTCGCTGTGGCTGCTAGCAACACCAGATTCTTTCAGGTAATGTATTTATATAAAATTAAATGCATGAATTTAGTAACCTAACAGCTTATATTCAATATAAATGCTGATTGTGCTGTTCTTATACCAGGTCTGTGGGTCTGAAGCATGATCTCGCAAAGTCATCTGTGAATGCCAGCATCCAGCGCGTTGTTGCAGGTCTCAACGACATGGCAAAAAATGTCATTAAGTGGCCAGCAGGAGATTATCTTGATTCTGTGAAACAAAAGTTCCAGCGTCTTTCCAATATACCAGATGTAATTGGTGCGATTGATGGCTGTAATATAAGCATTGAGGCTCCTTAGGTTTATCTTATTACATGTATTATCATACTTTCTGTATTGTTCATATGGTATATTTTTCTGTTTTGTGCCCCAGGAACACTCACTGCATTATAAGACAAGGAAAAAAGATTATGCTGTAGTTCTTCAGGCAGTGTGTGATTCAGAACTAAGGTTTACTGACTGTTTTGCTGGTTACCCAGGTTCAATGGGTGATCGACGCATTTTCCGGAACTCTGACTTGTTTCTGGATGCAGAGCGTAATGTGAATGCTCTCTTCCCAAATGGTGAATACATCATAGCTGACAAGGCATACCCTGTGTTGTCATGATGCATTCCTCCCTACATTGACAATGGTCGCCTAACACGAGTAAGTTTCATTGAGAATTTATCTTGAGTCTGTTAAACAGAGCTGTCTGTACCTATCAGTGCTTTTGAACTATTGTGAATTTTCTTTTTCAGGCACACAAGCGTTTCAATACAGTACTGTCGCAGTCAAGACAAGTCGTTGAACGTTCTTTTGCACTGCTGAAGGGAAGATTTCGACGACTGAAGCATTTAGATATGAAAAGGGTAGACTTAATTCCAAGTTTTATTCTTGCTTGTTGTGTGCTGCACAACATTTGTCTGCATGGGCTTGAAGAGGACCAGGTAGAAGAAGATAATGTTGATGATTTTATTGGGGAAGGTCTTGAAGTTGTAAGGCAACAAGAACGGGAGAATGATGATGATGATAATAACAACATACGCTTTCAAGAGGGTGAAGCTAAGAGAGCCCACCTTGTGGCCCTTCTCGTAAGAAATGATTGACAGATCGACTGTTTACCTATAAATACAGTTGTAACAAGGATTGTAATAAATAATATACAAATGAACATAAATTTCTTTATTCTGCAAACATCTTCTATAAACATCAGTTATAAGTAGAAAAAGACGCATTTTCGCAACAGAACTAAAAATATAATAATTAGAAAACAAAATTAACTTTTATACTCTAAACAGACTAGAGAAATCAGAATAAACTGTAGACAATCTTTCTCTCTCTTTTAAATTAAAGATATTGATATTAGGACAGTACCTATATCTAAACAGGAAACAAAAATAATATTAATATTAAAATAAATTTGATAATACTCTTTGTATCTTACATTACTATAAGACAATGCTTAAAAATATCTTTGGATAATGACAATCACATGTATCAGGTACAAAATGTACACATAAAATTATCACAAATTAATTGGCACTTCCAGTTAAGTACAAGGCACATACTACGTTTACGCGAGCGTTACTTCTGTAGTAACTTACGATAATTCACTCGTTTACGCGGAGTAAATTATCGTAAGTTATTACAAAATCCCGTTTACGCGAAGGAATTATCGTAAGTTACTACAGAAGTAACGCTCGCGTAAACGTAGTAACAGAGTCACAGTTGCACTACTTATTTATGAGCAGTTTACTGATGTATACTAAAAATATGTTCTGATGTGTGCTCTTTCTCAATTGCTACGTAGGTACAGATTTTTTCATTTATCAAAATGTTATTTGTTATATTGTGCCTATTTTGGAAAATAGCTCATGCTGTTTATGTTAAAATAGTACTATTAGATGCATTTGCTGCTGACCTAGCAAATTAAGCAATTAAGAAAGAGCACACATCAGAACATATCTGTAGCATACATTAGCAAACTGCTCATAAGAAAGTAATGCAACTGATTCATAGCTTCTCTACAAGCTTATTCATAACATCAGTAAACGCTGCAATTCCTTTATTCTGCACAGCAATCACTGCCTCATGTCGTTTTTCCCTTGTTAATTCCCTTTTCTCCGCATCTTTGCGAAGGGTCTTAGACCAAGCCTCTAATTCTCTATTCAGTTTGCTCTTCTTTGCCTTCTTACTTTTCTTCTCAGAATGCCTGTCAGCCTCCATCTCTTCAGAGGTCTCATCATCGCTACTAAAATCATTGCCTACAGTTGTAGAGGCTGATCTCTTTCTTCTTGAGGAGGCAAGAGCAACAGGTGTGATACTTGGTGATTTAGAAAATATTTCATCCAACTCATCATAGAATTTACACGTCTTCGGAGCATTCCCAGACTTAGAGTTATGGCCCTTAACAGCCATGTACACCTTCTTTATGTTTTTCCACTTGTTTTCAGTCTGAGTGGCAGTAACTATTAACCCTGTTTTTTTTATGTCCTGGGCAATCATATTCCATACTGCATCGTTCTTTACAGTAGTGCTTGCAAAATTTGGCTGATTAGCTTTCCAGGATGTAATTAGTGTTAGAACAGCATTCTTCGTCCACTTAACTAAAATTTACATAGACCAAGAGTGTACTACACTGTTATGCATACAATTTGACTGACTTAACAACCCACACCTACCTTTTTCTTTACTGGTTGCCTGGTTTGAACACCCTGCCTCTAGTGTCAAGCATGCTGCATTATCAGAAAGTGAGCCTAAGGTCTCTGATGATGACATGCTCGTTTCAGGAACTGCAACGTACAAGAACAATGTAAATCCTTTCAACTATTGGAGCAGTCACGAATCACCTGGCCTATATGAGCCAAATTCAATACATATAATATATAACCTAACCTGTATCAAATTGTAAGGCAGTTGGTATGAGACTGAAGAGCCGGAGATTTCTCTCATTTTCGAGAACGCAGTACATATTTTTATCTGTTAACAGAGAAAGATATATTATTGCAACAAAACCAATAGGAGCTAGTTCGACACCTAACCTCTCCCTCGCAATTCCCGTTCACAACACTTGAGTCATGTACTTACCAATATTGTCGAACACGACAATGTGTCCCTCGGCACGGACAATCTCCCCATTTTCCGACCTCACCAATTCGTGGCGAGTCGGGTCCGCTTCTACAGCATTAATCTGATTATTCTCGTCACTCATGTTGAATCACTCTCGTCACTCAATTTCAAGCTTGCCGCTGAAACACGCCGAGTTACTTCTTAACTGATGAAAAATGGTAGGTTGAGAATTCGACTCTAGAGTTAACTCGATTACTTCAACCCAGCGATCTGAACGCAGTCTATCGAGTCAAAAAATACTTACTCGGATGCTATCTGAACGGCATCGAGTTAATATTTCTACTCGGAGTAAGGAATCTGAACGCACCCCCAAACTGCTTGAATTAAGACGCTTGATTAGGATGCCGTCCCATGCAGGACGGAATTTCGGAAAACGGAATCTCGGAATCATTCTGATTGTTTAGCCTCATGGGGCTTGTACTGTGCCCTTAGGGTGCCGTCCCATGCAGGACGGAATTTCGGAAAACGGAATCTCGGAATCATTCTGATTGGTTAGCCCCATGGGGCACAGTACAAGCCCCATGAGGCTAACCAATCAGAATGATTCCGAGATTCCGTTTTCCGAAATTCCGTTTGCATGGGACGGCACCCTAATGCTGCGTTCCCACTATACGCGTCGCGCGCCGCGTCACGACGCCGCGTTATGAGTTATCCAATCAAAACGTTTCATTTTATGACGTCATTTCCGACGCGAGATCTTGCCATAAAAATGAAACGTTTTGATTGGATAACTCATGACGCGGCGTCGTGACGCGACGCGCGACGCGTATAGTGGGAACGCAGCATTAGTTGAATTTCTGAACGCACATACTTGGTGCTCGGCGTCGGCGCTGCGGCGCCGCTGAACTGCTCGGTCACGTTCGTCCTTCGTCCATGACGTCCATTTTTGTCGCGTTTGTCTCGGTGAGAGGTTCTTTCTCATCACGCTGCTACAGGTAAGTAATATCCGCGAGTAATTACGCTATTTGCGTCTCTACTCAGATAATCTACTCTATTACGGTAGCCCCAGCGAATCTTGTTTCTATTTATTCCAACGCACGATTTTTTATATCGAGACACTTTGAGACGTGTCTTTCGCTTCTTCGTTGAATTGCGGACACGTGGCGGACGTTCCGTTCTCGAATCGCGAAAATCAGATCTAAAAATCGACTGTTTCTTTTTTACTGTAGGTATCTATGTAATTTATAATAATTTTCGCTGAAGTGACGATCTCCCGACATGGTTAACGGAAGAATCCCATCGGTCTTCTCCAAGACCTATGTCACGCCCAGAAGGCCGTATGAGAAAGCTCGCCTCGACCAGGAATTACGCATCATCGGAGAGTATGGTCTCCGTAACAAACGCGAGGTGTGGAGAGTAAAGTATACTCTGGCCAAGATCCGTAAAGCTGCTCGTGAATTGCTCACGTTGGAGGAAAAAGATCCAAAGCGCCTCTTTGAAGGTTGGTTATATCACGAGGTTATATCAGTTTAATCTAATCAGAAATGTATTGCATCTACAAATGTGTCACAAGCACATATATGTTTATAGGCTGTGGTCCATTTGACACTACAAATGCTTTGAAGCGTTTTTCTTCTCTGTCTTTCTTTATTGAAAGAAAGAAGAAGAGGAATGCTTCAAAGCATTTGTAGCGTTAAGTGGACCACAGCCATTGACATACATTTACGTATGCAATACATTTCTGATTAGATTAGACTAGTGTGCTTTAACCCTGCAACCGTACATGTGGGTCATTTACGTCCTCGGTGCTTTGACTATATGGTTCGGCAGCAAAGGTTTGTTTACCTAACGCGATTGAATTAACAATTACAAAATTAATTTTATAACATTATTGTTTAAACTTGTAGTTAAGATCTCAAGAAACACCTATGAATTTTTTCAGAATTTTTGGTAAAGTTTTAGATTATTTAATATGCTGCAAACGCAAATGACCTATATATACTGTTAGTGAATGCTGAAAAAGAATGTACAGTTGCAGGGTTAAATAACTATGTATGTAGTTGACATAAAAATGATAGGAAAACACATGATGATAACCCATGACACCTCTTGTCTGAATGCTTTTGTAGAAATGAGTATGAAGATTCTGAAAGATTTACGAAAAATTTTTTTTTAGTTTTTTCTAAATTTCTATGTATAACACACAAGAACGTTTTCACAGGAAATGCCCTGCTGCGTCGCTTAGTAAGGATTGGCGTATTGAATGAAGCTCACATGAAGCTCGATTATGTATTGGGTCTAAAGATCGAGGACTTCTTGGAACGACGTCTGCAGACCCAAGTATTCAAGCTAGGCTTAGCTAAATCCATCCATCATGCCCGCGTTCTCATTCGCCAACGTCATATTCGGTAAATAATAATAACAATATGGTCTTTACTACAAGAAGAAAAAATATCTGAAAAAAGAAGAAAATGTTTTATTGTCGAGAAAGAGATTTTTAGTTTTAAGCACAATTTGGAAGTTTGAAGAAATGCCTTAAAAAATGGGCAAGAAGTGGTCGAATAATCCTCGCGGCACACTTCTAATCTTTGAGGCCAGATAAAAAGCCTGGATTAATCACCGGTTAAGGTTATATAAGTTCCTTTTTCGGCTTCAGACCAGGCTACATACACTCACATATTATGTGCTAAATGATCGATTTTGTTAGATCTTAGATTTCTGTAATTGGATTAAAATTCTGTAACTTGATTATTGAGTATAAAATATCCCCTAAAGATATTAAAATTTGTAATTATTTTGTCAGGATACTATTCGCAATATTTTTTAAAAAGAGCAAAAAAAAGAAATTATATTTTTTAGCATTTTATATTGTAAAATTACGTTTTAATGTGAGACTTTATTATTCGGATGTTTTACAATGCTAAAAATTGAATGTTCACGCGTTTTCAACAGAAATTTTATATTGAAATGCATTAACATTTGGCGCGATGTCGCAAGGTAATATTACAAACGAATTCTATTACTCAGGTACCAAGACGATGAAACCTTATCGACCGGACCTGGTTGATTGCGTTCACTGAGTCGAGAATTCAGTTATAAACTTAATTTGATTTATGCAGGCCACTTAAATGCTGTTTATCGGCACTTAACGTCTGTCGAGTTGTTGAGATTCTTTGTTCTCGTCGAAAAAGAGGGATAAGTTTTGGTAGAGTCCTTGCTTTTTGTAACGAAAGAATTTGTGACTAATCTACGATGCAAGCCCGAGGAGACCGAGTGATTAGTAGCCATCTTTCGTTGCAGAGTGCGCAAACAGGTGGTGAATATTCCGTCATTCATCGTGCGACTGGACTCGCAGAAGCATATCGATTTCTCGCTCAAGTCGCCCTTCGGCGGCGGCAGACCCGGCCGTGTCAAGAGGAAGAACTTGAGGAAAGGAAGTGGTGGTGCCGCACCAGAAGAGGAAGAAGATTAAAATGATTATTACTATCGCCATTTATTATATCAATAAATATATAGCGCGATAATCGATTGTCACTATTGTTTTCCTTATTTTTCTTCCTTCTTTCAAACAGAATCATTTCAAACGTTATTCTTTTCAAATAAAAACTCAAAGTATATGTAGAAGATGCATCTGAAAAATGGAATCTAAAATTTGATTGAAATGTTTATTGAATTTGCTGAAAATCCTTTTTTCTATTTTATTTTCTTGAATGTATGATGATTAAATTTGCATCTATATTTTTGAATGAAAAAAAGTTCAAGTTAAACTGAGTTTATAACTACCTAATTAATTTATTCAATCATTACCGTGATATCGTGAAAAGTTGGTCCGCAAATAATCCTTCGAGAATGTGAATTATGCATTTGCACTCAAAATGTAGCAAAATTTGGCAAATTATCAACAATTTTATTTTATGATTTTATTAGACGATATTAAATTCTGTTTTATGATGAAATATACTTACACGGGAGTATATCCTTCGCCGAAGATACAAATAGTACTTTTTACCGAATATCTAGTAAACAGTTTTTTTTATAAAAGAAATTTTATATATATATATATATATATAATAGTGTATCGATTACAGATGAAAATTATAGAAAGCAATATTTAATTATATAGAATAAGAAATGTATTGTTTTCTGGTGCTTATTATTATTTATTTATGCAATAAATAGAAATTGCAACATAAAAATATATCTTTTGTTATTTACTTTTTTTAAAATACTAGCTAGGCAGAGAAAGAGAAAGAGAAAAAAGTACGAAGAAAAATATGTGAAAATTTTCATCGATATTTCTCCGTGGCAAAGATGAGTTCTTAAAGACGCAACTGCTGGACCATTAAATATCTCCCGTCGCGTGTCACCCTCCATTAGAAGTGTCGAACACCCCAAACGACGCTCGAAGGGCTCGTAAAAAGTATCAAGAAAAACTTGTTGGCGAGAGATTCATTATAAAAGTTAACCTTTGAAGTCGACGAGATTTCATCTCATTCTCTCAACGGTTTTATCGTTAAGTATATCATTCTACGATGCAAAAATTATTTCTATCAAGAGAGCTGATAGGAATAGTTATTTTATCGTACGCTGTGTTATCAACAGTTTAATATCAATTAATAAATAAATTGCTTTCTCACTATTTTTAAGTGTGCAAATTAGGAACTTGGACATTGCTTCATCAACATTTTATTTCGCTCACAAAGCTCCTCTTATGAGGAATTTCCGAATTTGCATACTTTTTTTATTTTTATATAACTTTCATAGAACGTTTACGAGTTCCAAATCCTCTTCTAGGTGCCATCCCATATGGACTTTAGGGCCTGGGACAGGTCCTTAATCAGGTCCCTAATTTTCTTTATTTAAAAATTTTTTAAAAAGAACTCTTCCAATCATCGCCAAATTCAATACCAACCTTCTTTTAATGATAGGGTAGACCGGGGCACGTTGTCACACATTTTGTTCAATATTTTTTGTATTTTTTACATTTAATATTTGAAAGTACTTTGATATGCCAAAATTTCGAGTGAACCCTCAGCTTCAATTGGACAGTATCGAATTTTGTGTGATTGTTACTCTACAGTTGTTACATAACAATAAATAACGACAGGTCGCTTGTGACAACGTGCCCCGGTCACGGGGCACGTTGTCACATCAAATGTAATTGCATGCAAAATGTTATCCAAACTGTATTCAACGTAAATATCAATATATTATAGTGCGCTGCAATGTAAAAAAGTAAAATTCTTCACAGAAACATTTATTTTAATTCAAAAAAGTACAAAATTTTCGTCTTAATCTAAATACAAGAATTCCACTCGAATGCGCAACTTATTGATACACATTTTATAGGCACGCTGGCGAGCATAACGAAATATCGATGAGTAACGACCCTAGAGATAATAAATCCAATCGACAAAGAAGTCGGTAAAGAAGAGCAAGCTAAACACAATAGAGGGTTAGAGTGATATCAAAATTGTATGTGACAACGTGCCCCGAGGGCATTTTTTTACTCCAAACAGCCTCATGGTCGACACGTTTGAGATATTCATAAGGTTAGGTATTACACGCGGTAGGTAAAAGTACATACTTTAAGATAATATAAAAGTCTATTCTGAAAAAACATAAGCTTCATGTGCAGTACGTTGAATATTAGACAATAAAATTTTACTTACGGTCGCAAAAAACTTTCAAGTTGATTTTACGTCAACACAGCTGGGGCAATCTCAACACTGTAAACATACCAAAGATGGGCATACACTAACACGTTTTGGGAATAACGGGTGTAGTCCTCTGATTATTAGTTTTTTAAATAAAGCCGATGTGACAACGTGCCCCGGTCTACCCTACTCTATCGATTAAAAATTCAGCCCGATATCTCAAAATTTGCGTAAATTAGAGCAATCACGGACATCGTTGATAAATTATCAAAATGACATAAATTATCAAAATAATATATAATATGTGATATAATATGTGAAACCAGCAACTTATGAAATGACAAGAGCATGATGTAAGAATACAAAGTGTATTATTGATTATTGCGCATAATGGCAATTTTTGGGCAAATCTCTTATTGGTCAATCACTACGTAACCTTGAGAATGATACATCTGTATGCCTATTCTCTAACTTTCTAACGACGATGTCGCTATCGTTATGTAGCGACGATTGTCGCTTGCGCAGACGACACTGTAACGATAAAGCTATTCTGTAACTTAGGCTAACGATACCGTATCGATACAAAATGCGGTACCGACGTCGTTACCGAAACGAGTATACTCTGATTCATATAACTCTATCGCTGTAGTATCCAGCCAATAAAATCTCGTCTTTGAAACATCCTTTCTAATGAGTTTAAGAACGTTAAAATAAGTTGAGGTTAAATAACAAAGGTGCTCGATTTGACTTTCGCGTTTCTACGAATTTCTCTAAGGTGCTATGCTCAACAGTAATTTCTTACCTCAAAATTTAAAATTAAAGTTTATTTCATAGTTAAACTTTACTACATATTCCAAATATTAATACTTTTTTTATATTCGTAGAAAATACAATACAGAACGGGACAAGCAGAAAACGTAAATATGTTACATCACTATAATTAAAGAAAAAAAAATAAATTATGTGTATGTTTCCTATTTAAGTTTAAATTGTTATATATATATATATATATTTATTTATTTATTTACAGGTAGGAATGAAAGAGAATAAAATATAGATTATAATGTTACCGAACAAAATGTAGTAGATAATCCATGTATGTCACAATAAGGTATTATATTAGCTTAAAATTAAATTCAAAAATAATCTTTCGCCAGTGATGAAATAATATAAACTTTTTATTAGTCGGCCTGACTGGCAATAATTTAATAATTATAACGACGTTTCGACCTCTATTTTGGGTCCATATCAAGTTAATGCTGAAACAACGTAAATTGCCGGTAATATAAAATAGAAACAAAGCGGATTAGAAATTCAACTTACATGGATCAATGTGCGTCAAAATTAAAGTTAAAGTAAATAAAAGTTAAAGTAAATAAAATTAAAATTAAAGTTTGTCATAGTTAAACTTGACTACATATTCCAAACATTAATACTTTCTTTATGTTTTCAAAAAATGCAACACAGAACAGGCCAAGTGAGCGTAAAAAACGTAAATATGTTACAACACTATAATTAAAGAAAAAGAAATAATAAATTATGTGTGTTTTCTATTTAAATCATATCTGGATCGACTATCTGAAAAAATATTTGAATTATCTAATAATATAATATTACAGAGATAGTAATACATACATACGTGTGTGTGTGTGTGTGTGTTTAATATTATGTATATTGTTTATATAGTTTGCATAACTCTAAATTAATAAATGAGACAAGTATAAAACTTTTGATGATTATTATATTTACTGCTTGAACATTCAAGGAATGATTGCCATGATGATTGACATATGATTCCTCATGAATATGCGGCGCAAGAATATTTATGTATGTACAATCGATGGTTCCAATAGCTCCAGGAAATGGCTGTGCAGCTTGTGCAAATTTATTCTGTACTGCAGCTTTTTCTTGTGCCGTCATAGGAAATTTTATCCATTGGCGTAATAAACGTATATTTATCAATCGTGCCACTTTGCGTATACAACGGCTAGCAGTTGGCTGACTTACTAACTAATTCACATTGGTCTTCAACTGGTCTTTGATAACTGCCGTGAGCAAAGAAACCAATAGCTACTAACACTTGGAGTTCTGGAGACAAGCCAGTTATACGTTGTTTTTATAAATCTTGTCTCAAAGCATTAACAATTTGCATGACTAAATCTTGAGGAAGTCTAAATTGTGCAATAAATTCATATCGAGGAAGTTGAAATGGATTTTGAACATCGCGCATCAATCTTCTTTCTACTTTTCTTTCAAGTCTCCTAACTCTTTCTTGTAAGAGTAATACATTCCATGCTAAATATACTTCAGCCATTGTACCTTCAAAATATAGACACGAAAAGATTAATTTATCAAAATTTAAACTTAACAAAATTTTTATTAAAAACGTATATGATTTATACTGCATGTAAAGATTATAAGTAAAATATAACCTAAAATTATTTTTTATTTGATTAATTTTAGATATTAAGACATTTGTAATACATATTATTTTCATACTTAATTTTGCTGTAATATTATTTTTTGCGAGCTTTCTTTAATGATATATTTTTATTATATAAAAAATACACTGTATTTACTCGTACACTTTCTATACACTTTACTCGGAGCCACTCAAAGTTATTGGTCGCTATGTCTAGTTATGTTGTCGCTATTGCTTATCGAGGGGTACGAGACCCCTCGATAATCTAACGACAAAGTTCGATATTTTATCGACAACTTTAACGACATTTATCGTTTCACTGAATTACGGAATACCACTTTTCCGGGGAGAGAAGGGTGATGGGCTTCTCCGACAACTCCTCGCACGGCTCGGTAACCCGACGCGAAACTTTAATATTGGGCGCCAGACGCGTAGACACGCGTCCACGAAATACTCCAAAACTGCGCAAATCCGGAAACACAAAACGCAAGGAATCCGGCGTGCGAGAGAGTATGGGCGAGGTTGATAAAAGGGCAGCGCAACATTCGGCGGGGTGACGCGTAAATCATACTCACATAGTTAATGAATTGAGAAAACAAGGTTTATTGTAACGAGTCGTTGAACAAAAGAAGAATGCAATTATGAAAGGCAGACATTAATTGTATAATTAATAAGAAAAAGGAAGATGAGAATATCAAACTCAGACCTTAGATAAATTGTTCCGATTGTAAATGAACGCAGTTAGATAACGTAGCATGAAAGATTTTAGTCTCGAGCTTGGATAAGATACAGTAACGGAACAGATTTAATCATACGTTAATTCACAGCAGACGCGAGGGATGCGTCGTGATCCAGAAAATTAAACTTACAACTAACATAGAATATCGGCAAAACGACACAGCCGAATATGACATAACCGGGATAAACGCGAAATCATAGTATCAATAACACGAAGTATCGCGAAAGTGTCGTGGGCCACGCTCGGAGTGCGTGAACGCCACGTCCAAAACTGCACAGGAATTCTGTCGCCAAAGTATCCTACTCTAACGCAAGTATCTTAATCTAACGCGAATATCTTAATCTAACGCGAGCGATAATTGTAGCGCAAGCCACGTCCAAGCGCAACACGTTATTGCCAGCAATACTTTAACGCGAAGAATGAGAGGCAGAGGCCCTCGACCTAACGCAAAATACTGTAGCTAACGCGAAAATACGAAATTCTCGCAAGTAACAACGCAAGGTGCTAGAACTGACGCGAGAACACGAAATTACCGCGAGTAACAACGCAAAATACTATAACTAACGCGAAAACACGAAATTACCGCGAGCGACGGAGGAACGCAATAATGAACGCGAATGCCATTCTAACGCGAATCGTATCCTAACGCAAACACGGGCTGAACGCAGTCATTCGTACGCGAATAAGTCACCGCGAATCATATACGTTAACGCCGGAAACAGCCCAACGATTATTTTCTAACGCACTTGACATCCCAACGCCAAGATCCACCGAACACGAGTAATATTCCAACGCGAATAATCTCTGAACGCACTCATTCCAGCGCGAGAAACGACCAAATGCAATTATTAATCTAACGCAAATAATATCTCGACGCAAGTACCAGCGGAACGCAATTACTTCAACGCGAAAATGCGAATTAAATGTTACTCTGACGCGAATATCCTAATGCATGAAATTGCCGAACATGAAATTGTTGGACATATTGAGCAATTATTCCAAACCTATGTATCTAATCTATTCTATGACTGTAATGGTTAAATATTTTATAATTTGTGATTGGTAGCATTAAAGGTTCTAAGTAACTTTTATTTTTTAATGTTTTATTCAGGTCAAGTCTACCATCTTTTCTCTCTCTCTCTCATGGGCGTGCCCTTCTTGTTTAGACGTGTCGAACTCTGAGTCTGTTATAATAAATCAGAGAAATATAATATAATCATTTGACTCGCTTTATTTCTCACGAGATAACCCTGCGAACAACCGACTTCTAACAGAAATATTCGAACGCCATTACTGCCGCGTGTGGAATCTAAGTCCCGACCGTAAGAATTAGGACGCATAAAGAAAACGCGCGGACGCGAACGCGAAGGTCGCGAGACGGGGCGAATTCCCGATATCGGAACTCGTCATCGACGCATCGACCGTGATCTCCAGAGGCCAGCAAACTTCGGTCAAAATCCCGTGGCCACGAGACCATTCCGGTGCCCCTCGCTATCGTTCTCGATCGCGAAATCTACGCCTGGTCGGCGAGCAACGTCGACATTGAATTATTCCCGAGCGAGAGCGCAACCCGGAGGGCGGTATCGTGGCTTTACATGCTGAATATTACCGAGGCAACCTCACCGTTCTTCTGCTCTCCCTGGAAGCTCCTCGCCGTCGCCCCAAGGGTCAGGAGAATCGCCAAATCGACCAACAGAATCGCCAAGAAGTATTATCGCGACAACTTTTACGCGTGCGAAGGCTATCGAGGACGATCCAGGAGTGCTCCCGAAATTTCGCTCGATGGCGGAATCGATTGCGCGCCCCACCCCGGGCGTACGCAGCCGCTCGACGTTAACGCGCGGACCAATTAGGGGCGAGCCCGCAAGCTCGCGACGTATCCTTGCGCAGGGCCGACAATTCCGGCTCCCGCAGGGCGCTTAAGATTTCCTCGCACGTATGACGATTTCGCCGGGATCCTTCCCGGTAGCGGACGAGACGCTAACGTCCCCGTGTTTCTCGTTTCGGCCCGGGAGTTGTGGCCATCCACCCCGGAGTCCTTTTTGCGGGTGAGGAGGGCAGGCGAAGTTCATTCCGCCCCGGCGTCCCGGGGCCCTGCCTCTACGGGTCCATCCTTCGCCGTATCATGCGCCACGCGCGTGTCCTTCCGCGCTCCCTTGCGCCCGCCGGCCTGCGAGTCTCGCCGCGGTCCGCTCGCGTCGATCGATATCCTGGCTCGATTCCTCTCGGTCGAATATATCATTCCGCATTTTACGATCCGCTGCATCTCCTCAGGAACTCCAGTCTCAGCTCGGTGAGGCGCCACGTATCAATACAAAATAACAAAAAAAAGGATCAAAATACGGAAACGCAATTATAATTATGCCCCTGGAGATCTCTCGCTCTGACTCTGTGAACCGTCCTCGGGCGCGAAACGAATAATTATCGAAAACCCGCGCCTTGTGACGGCGGCGGGGCGCTGCCACGATGCAGCGAAACTGCAACGTCACAGCACACATCGCGTTTTGGATAATAAAAACGTCCACACACCGAAAAAATATCTCATTTCGGTATTTGGATGATCAGCACCGTCCACAACGCGTTCTCATCGGACATCTCATCGGATACATGGCAGAATTTTTTTTTAAACGGCGATACAAGTTTAGCGATAGAATAGTTGCTTTTTTCGAAGCCATCGGAAAATTTTTTCCACCGGAAGAGAATACAACCGACAATGAGTAATAATTAATCCGTATTTGATAAATAAAAAAACCAAATATCCGAGTTTAGTGTTTTTTTTTTTTTCTTAACGATATCTTAAAAAATACAAGCAACCCCCAAATTTTATCAACAGTTTTAGATTCGGGGGGCAAAAATACATAGAATTTACCTCTTTTCAATTGATTTCTCGTTGGGGCCCTAATTGTAAAAATTTACCAAAATTGAGTCCAATATCTCAAGAATTACGTAAATTAGAGCTATCACAACACTTCTAATACCATACACATCACGCACGCACGCACACGGGTATTAAAAAAAAAGTAATTTTTCGATGTTTTAGAATATTCTGAACACATTGGCATCAAAAACTAAAAAAAATTCTACCCTTATATATTTAATTCGTGTATAATTCTTTAAAATTTGGTTGATGAGACCTGGCTTTATACGCGATCGAAGGTTCATCGACGACTACAAGGTTTCCTTTATGTAATTTTATGCCACTTGCACTTTTTGCATACTTATATTTACACTTCATTTAAAGAAAAAGAAATACATTAAGTAGTATGAATTTTCCACGGTACGTTTGCGCGAACAAGTTAATTGAAATATGCGATATTAATTAACGATAATCGGGATTACTATAGTAACGAATATGTAAAATAAAACAATAAAATAATAACAAAGTGATTATCTCTAATGAACAAAATTACAGAAAACGAAACGTTTATAAAAAACTTCTGTAATAAGTATGCATTGATATCATTAATTACATTAAATATTTTTGTACGTGTTATTACGTTCTTTACATAAAATGTAATATGTTACTCCATAATTACATTACTGTACCTTATATACACGATGTATAATTACAAAATTTAATTTTGCTTTACAAATATTATCTGAATGATGGAAGAAAGAAAGCTGTAATGATGTCGAACTGAGCGTTTACGAGGATATTGACGCGTTAAAGTATCTCATAACAACCGATAAAATAATAACTTAGGGGGTATAACGAATTATTGCTGAGCACCCGGTGTCGCGTATATCCGCACTTTCCCCCCCCCCCCCACAATTCTTGTAAAGGGAGAGATTATTCACGATCGCGTCGGATCCTTTTTACTTTTTACCCAGCACCGAGGAGACATAATCGAACGCTGCGCCGTCGGTCGTCATTGTCGTTGTCGTCGTCGTCTTCGTGCCCTTCGACATATCGAGGGCTAACGTCTCGGCGAGATACACGATCGACTTTATCCCACATGGGGCTGACAGTCCTCGTGATGGATAATAGGGCTGCCCCCCACCCTCCGTCTCGCGCGCTTTTGCCGCGAACGTGCAATATTTCACGGCTTATTTACTTTTTGAAGACGCACGTCTACGGTCAACGCATCGCGACGCTCCGGCCGCGGCGTCGCGTAGGCAACGGGGACGGAAATTTCTGAAATTTTTCTTCTCCTCAGCATTTTGTATAGAGACGCGTTTTACATGGTGTATCCACACCGTTGATATTCACACATCGACTTAACTTCTTGACGGTTTATTTATTACAGCGTTTAGTTAGGTAAACCGTTAAGTTTAGTTAATTTCAAATCGTTCAATAACGTCGAAGCTCTTTTTTATGTACAACTTCTCCTCGATAAGCTCCTATAATGTTTTTTTCCGAGGAAAATATTTTATTTTCGAAAAAAATAGCTCATGGGATGCCAACCAAGAAACAATTTACTGTATAATTCTATTTAATATAACACGAAGGAATTATTTAATATAATAATAAGGAATTCATAGTGAAATTCCGGGAGGGCCAAAGGGATTCGAAGGATTCACAGGACGTGCTCCTTCGGAACCGGTGCCGATCGTTCTGTGAATATAGTCAGCGATTAAAATGTTCTCTCTCCGGATACTCTCTGTGTGCGCTGATAATTAATTCTGCGTAAATGCGATTACCGGAAGCGGATTATTTTCCGCGCTCAACGGTACTTAGCACGTATCGCGCGGGTCATTCATAACGCGTGCGCACGTATTTGCATGCAAGCATAAATAATGCAAGGAGGGAATCCTGAATTACGACTCGCCGGAGGGAAGCGTGCATATATTTCCGTAAACAACACAGAAATTTCCGTCATCGTACTTGTGCCGTGACAAGCGACCGGTCTGGAGGGAAATGATCCTCAATTCGTTAACACGGGCCCTTGATTCATATTTAATAGTACGATTCGACGCAGAAGTCACGAATCGATGCTACGTTTTGCTCCTTCTTATTGTTAACCCCTTGACTGTCAATGACGGAAATATCCGCAAAAATAAAATTGGCCAAGACTACTCCATGACGGAAATATCTGCACATTCAAAAAAGATACTTATACTCCAGCAATTAGAACGGGATACTATATTTTTATATTTTTGGGGTCGTTAAATTCAAATCTAAAATCAAAATTGCGAAATTCAAAACGGCGGACTAAAAATACAAAAAATTGTTCAATTTGCATAAAAATTTGTATTGAAAGTTTCTCGAAACCACTGTTTTCAAATTCAAAATAAAAATTCAAAAATTTAAAAAAATCAAAAATTTAAAACGGCAAATTCAATTGGGATCTGACATGAGGGCGGGGCTTAACCAAATATGGCGCAGGATAGGTAACACTTTCTCATATAAAGGGTCACTTTCTACATTTTTAATAGACTTTTCCAGGGTTTGAAACGATCAATTTTCTCTAAATTGTCAAATAAATGTTTGACATATATGAAGCACTCATTGGAGTTGGGAAAGCAATGAAATCGATCATTTAAAGTTTTTTGAGCCTTACTTTCACAACCGCGAACTGAACAATTAATTCTGCTCGTAGATTTACAACGCGGAGAAAAAAATTCAATATCCATATTAATAAAAATACAACGTAAAGGTAATTACAATGCCACGAGATGTTACATTTTAGTGCTTTCACTTTCGACCACCAGATGTCATGGCGACTAGAGACTGGCCATTCGAGGATTCCGCGTGATTGGTGCACGTGACTTGAGCCCACAAAATGACAGCGTCAATAAGGAACGCCGCTGCTCACCGAGCGTAAACGGGCATAAAATTTGGATTGGAATACGCTTGCACTCTGAATGTATAGTGCTATCGCTGATGAATGATGTATAAACTAGTGTATAAATAATAATGTAAATATATATGAATATAGTGATGTATAAATGTATGTCCTGAAAAATGTTTCGTAAGTGAAATAATATCATTAAATAATAGAGAATCAATTGATAGTAATCACAAATGATATAATGCCGAAAGAAAAAAAATTGTTTGGTAATTATTTTTATTTTTGTTTTTATTATTTTTATTTTTAGCGCAGGTACAATATATATGGAGGGGTAAATACTATATTCCCAGGTAGCAATTAATGTCTAAAAGACATCATAAAGACATCTTTAAGATTTCTGGCATCTTAAAGACATCTTTATGATGTCTTTTAGACATTAATGCTACCTGGGTTGGTGTAAGTCAAATTTTTTAAAATATTTTCTTGTGTGCATAGATGCAATCTGTACAACATATAAAGTGCATCTATGCACACGAGAAAATATTTTTAAAAATTTGACTTACACCACTGTGGTTTTTACCCCTCCATATGTAAAATAAAATGTAATGCAGTAAATAATTATATGAATTAAATACATTATATAAAAGAACACAAGTTTAATTTCTTAAATGACTATCTTACACAAAATTAAATCAAGTATTTAATTAAACTCTCTTATATATGGCTATAAATAGTTAATTGAACTATCGTACTATCGCATGCATATCCACGTACACAGCAAAATATATCACCAAGATATCTAGAAGATATCTGAATGACGGAATATCTGACTGCCTCAAGATATCATGAGAATATCTCAGAGACATCTCCAAGATTATAAAAAGCCATGATAATTTTATCTCAGATATGATTCTGCATATATGTCGGATATCTATGCCTTATTTAAAAGCAGATATATGTTACATACAACCTAAATAGCAAGAAGAAAAGAAGAATTTTTTTTTAAATTCTCGGTTTTTGAAATTAATTCTTTTTCCGTATTTATTCTTTCTTCTAAAATGATTCTTAAGAGTTCATAAGAAATTCATTTTTATGTCACCAATTCTGAGTCTTTCAAATATAAAAGAAGTTCTTTTCATAAGAATTCGCAATAAATTCAAAATTATGCTTCGATACTATTCCAATATTTTGCATTTTGCCATCTCTGCACTATATGATATCTCGGAGGTATCACGAAAAATATTAGAGCCAAGTATCTCACAAGCTCGCCTTTTATCCTAGTGCGTAAGGATTTTTGCTTACGAGAAAATACTGGCGCATGTAGCCGCGTCGCGGCAGCACATGTTACTAGCGCTCGCCCGAGCAAAAATTTTCTAAGTCTCCTCGCGGCATGTTGATTTCACGCCGTGGTCGTTACCTCCGGCGCAGCCCCAGCAAAAATTTTCTAAGTCTCCTCGCGGCATGTTGATTTCACGCCGCGGTCGTTACCTCCGGCGCAGCTCCAGCAAAAGTTTTCTAAGTCCCCTCGCGGCGAGTTGTTTTCGCGCCGCGGTCGTTACCTCCGGCGCTGTCCGAGTGAAAATTTTCTAAGTTCCCACGCGGCGTGTGGCTTTCGCCGGGACGAATCGGTATGGCGTCCAAGTCCTCTAGGATTGTTTTATTGGCTACGAATAAACTTGAGTTGATCTTTATAAAATATAAGAGCTATAACTATGAATCGGCCATATATTCGAATGCAAATGTTGCAGAGATGTCTTTTTCAAAGATATAATGTGATATCGAGTCCTGTAGATATTCTGTAAATATCTGAAAATAAGATATCTCAGATTTGACTTAAAATTGTAGGCATAAAGATATCTGGCTATATCTCAGATATATTTTGCTGTGTGGGTAGCCATGGTTATACTATTGTAAACTTTGTTCGGTAATTGGACTTTGGAATTACTTATTCGAAGTCGAAACCTAATGAAATGCATCATTATTTTAGATTGTATGTTATGGCAGTTTTTCAACGCATCGCATTAAATGCACTGCATTTTTTCTTAAAAAAAATTTACTATATCATATTTTTTTGCATCGTTTTCAAGTATGGAAGATATTGCCTGATAACAATTTCCATCTCATAAAAGTATTCAAATGTTCTGTTATTGACAAAAAAAAGCGTATTACGTCGAAAACATTTTAACTGAACAAATTTTGTACATTCTGAAATCGGTTTGTATGTGACAGATCCAGCGGAATTTAAACACAATTTACACACAACGTTATATTTTGAAATACGGGAGAGAATATATCCGGCAATGTAGTATAACACATTTATTTCAATGTTTCCTAAGTTTATGACCTTTGTGGAAAAATCAGGGACAAGTGGCATTTTTTAAAATTTCTTTTGTTTTGGGCTTACTTAAAAAATCACCAGCAATAACTCTATCATCTTCTCATAGCTAGAGTTACCTACTGGCTTTAAATATTTTGATATCGCGATAATCTTTAAATTTTGTTTAAATTGCAAAGCATTCGGGGTAGGTCGTTTAGCTCTAACAGAAGAAAATATATTTTCCACACAATCTGGCGTTAATCGGCCTGCTAGAACATATTCATAGCCTTTTTTATCGATTACCCAGGTAGCACATATTAGTTTCATATACGTTTTTTGAACGTATACATAGTTTCATAACCGTAAAGAACCATTAAGAAACGTTGAACAAAAATGTTTTTGAAACCATGATTTAAGAAACGTACTTTTTACGTTTCTACAGTTAACAAAAATACCTATTTGTTAAATTTTTCCTTTAAAAATTATAATTTGCTTTATCTATATATATATAATAGCTTTAATAGCCTTTTTTGAAACATTTAAATTTATATTGCACTAATTATTATTGCACAAAATAAATCATTTTATCCATGCACATATATCCACTTATTTACTTAAATTAATTTTGTCCTACCGGTCTTTATCTATTTGTCATCGGACAAATCTGAGCTTAGAAAACTTCCAACAGTTGCAAAATAAACATTCTGCTGAACGTGGCCATTGAAAGAACATTTATATGTGTGTTTCGTTTTGAAGAACTTCCTGAACTGGTGCACATCAGTAATGCAATTAAGTTAGAGTGAGACAAGTATATTTTGTTTCACTTTAACTTATTGCACGAATGTGCACCAGTTCATGAATTTCTTCGAAAAAGAATAGACGTCATACATGGTACATGCATAAAGCTTCTAGAACATTCTCATGCATGTCTCAAAGACGTCATAAACACGTTCAAAAGACGTGAAAAGTAGGAATTTTAAATGTCTTTATCTAAAATGTTTTTATCATTAACAAAACGTTTCTATAATAGTTTTTTAAACGTTATTTTATCGGAAAAGAAATTAGCTTTCACGCTAAAAATGCATACACAGCTGAGAGGAAGCGCAATATTGAGTATAGATATCGATATTTAAATCATGAGGTAATTCTTTCAATATTAATTGATGGTAATTATTTAGAATACACGCTGCACCTCGAATATCAATGAAATTATGCTCATTCGACGCGTTTTGACACGAAACGAAAGAATCTGGCAGCAAAATGCGGCGGTCTGCCATGCGAAGCGAGATATTTAGCGTTAAAGTTGACGACTCTCAGGTTAAGAATCCTGTCATACCGACGTGACGTAGCGACCATGAATATGCCCCGCGGCCACATTCGCATGCTCCGTGGTCACATGTGCAGCGACGTACCTTAACGCGCTCAACTTCGGATCGTTATTTACAACCTCCAAATTTACTAATGTCGTATTCAGTTGAGCAAATACATAATAATCCGTGGCTCACGGTACAAGATGTTGTTGGCGATGCGAAGACATGGCCGAAATTTATTCGAAAGATGTTTTGGGAGAAAAATTTTAAGGATCATAACAGAATGATCATTGTGAATTTTGCAATTTTAAATCATATTTCCGAAGATTTTTTGCATGATATCTTAAGTTTTACGTTAAAAAACGCATACACAGAGGAGAGGAAGCGGAATATTAAGGATAGATTCCGTTATTTAAAGCACGAGGTAATTCTTTTAATTTTAATTGATAACTATATGAGCAAATAAGTATTATTATGTTTTTTATACTTTGTAGGAATTCGGGCAAATTCGACGCAGCGCTGTATACAGCTACAGCGTTTATTTGCAGGAAATGTTAGATTTAAATTTCAATCCAATTAACAAATAATAAAAATGTATTTAAATATCTAATATATATATATATAATGTTATTAATACAACAAATATTAAAATGTTATTTCGCAACGGGGTGTATCAAATATTAATTGTGAGAAGTGTGGATGTTGCAACACAGTTTCTTGTTCCGATGTCGAAACGTGTCTCCAAATGTTATTCTGTTTGCCCGGCCTCGACAGTAGACAATGGAGGATACATCTGGGCGATGACGTCGAAGAAGATTTTTATTCTCTCAGCCCTAGGATGAGCGTGTTTAAATAGAAATTCGAATAAATATCCCTCGACATGGTGCGATCGAGTCCCGTACTTTGGAATATTTGCTCGAACTTCTCTCCAAACACGCTCAATATGCTGAGTATGGGCGCCTGTAAATTAAGAAATATTTATTTTAACATATAGGCACTTGTAACTATATATTCATATCGTTAACGTTTTACTACATGTTTTGCCATTACTTACCAGCCTAATTGATAACTATAGCAAACAAGTATATTGTTTTTTATTCTTTGTAGCAATTGGGACAAATGCGACGCAGCCGTGTGTACAGTTTACAGCTTTTTCGATAGAGAAATGTTAGATCTTAATATGAATCCAATAAATAATTAAAATTGAATGTATTATTTTGAAGTTGTGATTTTCATTAAAGCAGATATTTTGTATTTAACTATTTAAAGCGCGTCACTAACCTATATAGGTTAGTGACGCGCTTTAAAAGTATTTAAGTGTTTAAAGCGCGTCACTAACCTACATAGGAAATATCATTTCGAATTATGTTACACTTCTGACTTACCAACCAAACAGTTGTCACGTGACCTCTTGCATGCGCGTGCGGCCACGGAGCATGCGCATGTGGCCGCGGGGCATGTTCGTAGTCGCTACATCTTGTCGGTATGACAGGTCTCATAAGTCGATAGTCGTCAACTTTAACTGTTAATATCTCGTTTCGCGGGGCAGAGCGACACTTTTTTCTGCCAGATTCTTTCGTTTCACGCAAAAACGCGTCGATTAAGCCTAAGTTCAACGAAATCGGTGAGGAGGCCCAAATTCTGCATATTTACCAATATTGTAATAATAAATTCAGTGATCGTTGCTTACGCGTAAAATCTGACTATAAAATATATCAAATCGATCCTCTCCACTTCCTGGACTACAATCGCGCGCGCTCTTAAACAGCCTTATTCACTTTCATTTTATTAAAAGTGCCATTCGAAAAATCGTCTACTTTAATTTTCGGTGTTAGTTTTAGCTGTAAATTTTCTTGAAACTCAGCAAGTTCTTTTACATGCGAGCAATTAACCACAGAAGAAGAAAGATTATTTGCACTTATGAAGTTTGTAGGCAAGGTAATAGTTTTGTTATTAAGCAAACAGAATTTTAGATTCTTTAAAAGATGACCAGGATCAGCGATAAACCAAAGCTTACGATTATTATCAACAGGATGGGTAACTGAGTTTGTTACTGTCGAATAACGTCCAGCAAAACCAACAAGAAATTTACGCCACCTCGTTAAATTATTCGGTCCCATATCGTTTGTAACGCTGTGTACGTAAAGTCCGATGGATTCTGCTTTTTGAATAATTTCAAGTGCGATAGGGTGTAACAATGCTTCGTCATAGCTGTCAGGTGTTAAATAGAAAGCGACATTTTGTTTCGAACGTGAAAAGATACCATCGAGTACAAAAATCAAACCATGCGTAGCTTCAGCACTTTCACCTACATGCATGAGAAAACACGAAGAAGCAAGAAACATTATAAAAACGGGTAGAAAAAATGCAAAAAAAATGGAAAGAATGATAACGAAAAAAAAAGGAAAAACAATTTGCCGTAATGATGCAAGAGGAAAAAAGTCACAGTATGTACATACCTAATTGTAATTGATTTATTTTTTAAGACATACCTTTACGTGTACAAAATGATGCAATTCCACAATACGACTGTGTTGATGAGTCAAATTATTGTCCTGGTGCAATAGCCATTTCATCTAGTACAAGCGTACAATTTCTTTCTCTAACGTCCTTAAACAAAGCTATCTTATCTTCTAACAATTTGAAAATATCGTTACAAATCCCTTCTTTGAACTGGATACTTTCCAGTTTTTTCCGGAGTGTACGTTCAGACAGTAAAGGCATTTTTTGATCCCGTAACTCTTGATAGCCACTACAACCGCAGGAAAACTTCAGTCTAAGTGCTTTTTTTATGGTGTCATTAGAGCACGAACAGCCACGTGAAGATCGCTTCGTGAGAATTTTAATTTGATCATCATTAAATAATAGCTTTATTGATGATTCCAAATTTGGATAATTTCGGGCCTTTGAGTTATTTTGCATTGTAGTCAATCTCTTAATATGCTTCTTTAATTGAGTGTTGCATCGGTTACTTTTCAAGATAATTTTGTTAGCCAAATCAAGTTTTTTGTTGGCTTCTTCCACTTGTTTCTTCAGCCATTTAACTTCATCAACTTCTTCATTGCGTGTTTTTTTTAAATAGTTAGAAGTGGACGAATCTACAAAGTATTAATAGTAACATAATTATATATTATAAGTTAATTTCGGTAGTTCTGGAAAGTAATTAAAAGTAATAGGACCTGCAAAATTACTCGATATTGATGGAGTAACATCAGGAACATCTGATTCGAGACAATCATCTTGTTTCTCACTAATGTTTTCATGAACTGATCGAGCAGGGAAAATTGTGGGCACAGCGTTGCATTTCAGTTTCTTCTTCCCGTCAACTCGTGGTTTCTCCCACATTTCATTTGCAAAATGTATCTATACAACTTTTTTATATATAGTCAGTATTTCTATTTTTATAACACAGAAGAAACAATATTGATTACTTACTTCACATACATATAAATACTCAGTTGATTTCGAACTAATTTCGTCTATACTGCTTATCCATAATTCTTTTCTTTCCGGATAAATACACTGCTTTTAGATCATTCAATCTGGAAATACTCATCTGTAGTTTGTCAGAAAACGTGAAATTATTTCATTTTACTTGTTATCGCTGAAGATGGCTTAAAGTAGAGCCGAAATGTTCCATGCACAATTATATATTTTATTACTAATTAAAAAATGTTAGACGGATAACTCATGCACCGATAGCCGCATTGTACTCTCAATGTCTCCCCATTTTATGTTCGTTACTTGTTTAATTTAAGCAAATTGTTTATCCGTTTTTGTTAGCGCTCGTTTGCTCGTTGGCCTGGATTCGACTTATAAGGAGAGAACCTTGAACCTCGGGAAAGAATTTGAACCAAAATATATATTCGATCACATATGACTCTATTCAGGGGCGTAGCCAAGATTTGATTTCGGAGAGAGATATTATTAAAAAGATTGAATACTAACACTGTCACATTAGTGCATATTATATGTATAAAGGTAGTAACTAGTGAACTTTTGAAATAAACTTGAGAAAAATAAAGAATTTCTTTCTCGAATTATGTTATAAAGACACTTAGAATGACTTGTCAAAGACAATAGTAGGCAAAAAGTCCCTGCTTATAATATATGCCTTTGTATTTAAATGGCTGTACTTTGTTTAGGACACTGATGTTGTATGTGTGAAATAAGCTATATCTTTTTACAGTGAAAAGGTAAGTAAATACAATGTAAAATAATTTAGATATCTTTGTAACTTTTCTGTCCACAACTGTACATCTGAATGAAACAAAAAACGACGTCATTTTACTTTTAAAGGACTATAATAGAAGCCTGAGCATTTTAAAAAGATTGCGTACTTTGTGTAATCGGTACGACAGACATGCCATCTTATCAATTATCATTACAGTCGTTCAGGACATTTGTCTTTAGACTGTAAAGCATTTACAATTTTATTTCTCTCTCCGCTTTCAACCTTTTATTCTCATATTTGGTTCCAAAATTTTGGGAAGGAGGGGATTCATCCCCCTAATCCCTCTCCTGGCTACGCCACTGACTCTATTACAAGCAACGATTGAATAACAAGAGATCGAAAGTGTGCATCAAAGACTTCTTTGAGGTAGCAGATTTGGATTCGTTGAACAAAAGTTACAATGCCTTTGAGGCGCTGATTTGTGTTTCGATATAATTCGCATTGCATGCCAACTTGGTGGCAATTTTTTATTTCGTGCTTCCGAAAAAATTCGAAAACCGCCAACGGCAAGCGAACAAAAACCAGGAAATTGAACGATGATTGCTATGACGAGGCGGATAAATGCCATACTAACTATTCTTTTTATTTTCTTCGTACATCCACGCGATTCGCAATTAAATTCAGTTTTCCGTTAGATTAAATTTTAAAAGAATTTTTACCAGCTGCACGTTGAAAAATTCCCGAAATTTGCCACGAACAATCCAAAATTCGAGCTTTTCATATCAATAAAATATCAATGCTACTAATTGATTCTGTTACTTGATTAATTTCTAATAATGATTACCTTAGTCATGATTATTTGATTAGGCGGTGACCGAGGTGCTCGCAAAAATAATTAAATATCGTGCAACGTCGCTATACACCGTATGGACCTCTCGGTTGGCTTGTTTATGGGAGAATTTGGCGGGCGGCTTCGATTAGTCGCAGCGAACGGCCTGTAAAATTAATTAGCGCCGTTAAGCGAGCCGAGAACGGGGAAATTGGCGCGGGAATTCTCGATCTGCGTATTTTCGAGTCCATTATCGGAAACACGGCCAGCGAGAGACCGCCCGATCGACCGATCGACCGACTGACTGACCAATGGACCGATCGGTAGAATCTCTCTTGTACCGACCTTCATTCCGGCCTTTACCACATTCCATGGTGAGTCCTCCTTTCGTCACTGACCCCATAAACTCGTACCACATCCAAGATATGTTCTCGGCGAGAAAACTCGCCGGAGACACACTCTCGAAACGTCGGCGGCGAATATGATCGTGGCAGCGATGCTGCGCTTTCGATATCGAGTACTTTCATCGTATTCTGTGTGTATGATGACATATCGTTAACACGATAATTACATTGTTATTTATTCGTAATTGAGATTATTAATTTAGAATAATAAATAATCAAAATTGATTTTGCGCGATGCAATTTAAGTCACGAAAATAATGATCTTCATCGCGTACTGTTCATATATACGCGATGATATAATGCTGCAGCTATTAATCTGATTACGCGATTACATTTTATATAATAAGAATAAAATTTGAGGAAGACAGAGAGATAGTCACATTTGTCGCTAAATGTGTAATAAAATGTGCGCGCCGCGTATTAAATTTACATTAGCATATATAGTCACACGGTACTTTTTAATTGAATTCCTTTTCTCCCTTCCCCTTTCTCTCTCTTGACCGAGGAGGCCGCAGAGGAAAAGTTCAATTAAATGGTGCTGCGTTTTCGATTAAAACTTTGTGAAGTAATTTGTTGTTAATGCCGACTATAAATTGTGTGATAAACTCTTTAAAATAAGCCACGAGGGATTCAAGTTTCAGAGATTCTCAACAATATCCGAAACATATAATATAAAAATTCTTATAAATTATATCAGCAGAGATTGTCAGATTTTGTCATAAATTCAAACTGACTTTTCGAGTTAAGAATTGCAAGTAAAATTTCTTTTAATTTTCACTTTTGTGATAAAAATATCATCACAAATTGCTATTAGGGAGCAATTTAAATAATTTTTTTCTGAAATATTTTAGTATGTAATTTCCGAGCACGTATTATATAAAGTTGTCTAAAAAAATGATGAAATTTATTATATTTTATATACATAGAAAAAAAAGTATCAAATTAAAATGTATAGGTACTCAACAATATACGCAACAATCTATAGTCTTCTTGTAAATATTTCAACTTGGTTGAACTATATAAATGACTTTATTCAAGCAAGTTTTCTTTGTTTAACGCAATATATATCTTATTTCAAGACTACAGATTGCTGCGTATGTACGAGTATATTAAGTCTTAATCTCTAAGACATCATTATATACACACAGAAAAATATCGTTCTACAGCCAAGAAAAGCAATTACTCATTTTATTTTATTTGGTTTGAGTAATAGTTTTCTTCAACAAAGAATATTTTCTTAATATTAGTTTTAAGATATACTTATCATAAGTATTAGAAAAGCTTATCATCATGTGCTTAAAAGAAGAATTTATTCTTCTTTCAAGTATATTCTGAAACTTTATCTAAGAAAAGCAACATAAGCTTGATTTGAATATTTACTGATTCTTTAGGTAAGAATATGAAATACTTGGCTGTATAGAACAACATTCTTCTAGGTTAGGAGGTTTTCGTGCGCGGTGCGGAGGGGTACAGTTTAGAATATAAAAATTCCTGTCCTCTGGTGGACTCGAACCCGGTTCCTCGTGGTTATGAGTCTGACACTTTATCACTAGGCCACATTTCTGATTATATTCTTAGTGCTGCAGTATCTAGTTTTCACAGAAGTGATTCATTATGATTTCAAGTATTTCATATTCTTACCTAAAGAATCAGTAAATATTCAAATCAAGCTTATGTGGCTTTTCTTAGATAAAGTTTACAGAATATACTTGAAATCAATGAATCACTTCTGTCAAAACTAGATACTGCAGCACTAAGAATATAATCAGAGATGTGGCCTAGTAATAAAGTATCAGACTCATAACCACGAGGAACCGAGTTCGAGTCCACCTGATGACAGGAATTTTAATATTCTAAACTGTACCCCTCCGGACCGCGCACGAAAACCTCCTAACCTAGAAGAATGTTGTTCTATACAGCCAAGTATTTCATATTCTTACCTAAAGAATCAGTAAATATTCAAATCAAGCTTATGTTGCTTTTCTTAGATAAAGTTTCAGAATATACTTGAAAGAAGAATAAATTCTTCTTTTAAGCACATGATGATAAGCTTTTCTAATACTTATGATAAGTATATCTTAAAACTAATATTAAGAAAATATTCTTTGTTGAAGAAAACTATTACTCAAACCAAATAAAATAAAATGAGTAATTGCTTTTCTTGGCTGTAGAACGATATTTTTCTGTGTGTACTTTTGCTTATTAACGGGAAATATGATTTTATAAAATTGACAATGTGTATGATTCGTATTTGAGCCATCTAGATTCGAATAGTTCGGATTCGAATAATAGAAATTCGAATTCGAATAGTTCGTACATCTCTATTACATACTTTTGTATTGCAATGAAAATATATACTAAAATAATGACATTTGTCTTTTCACGAATTAACGAGAAAATTTCACGAAAATATTGTTCCCCTCAAATTGATGATTTTTTAAAGTCTCTCGAATAACAACTATCAGTAATGAATCAAATTAAATTAATGCCATTTTTTCTTCGACAAAGAAAACAAACGCCACGCGTTCTAAACATAACTTATTTCATAAACGTTAACATTTAGAAAATTTCATTACTCATAAACGTTCAAACATCGTTATTGTAATACACACTTTTGTTGCAAGAGATCACGAAGGTTAACTAGAATTTTAATTTTATCTCTCTCCATGAACATGACACACCCACGAACGTTCGGATATCTTTGGGCGAGGGTATACAGTTATACAATGCAAGGGACTTTATTTCCACGCGAACTCCCGTCGTTTCCTCCGAAGGACTCCGCTACGGGTTCGGGAGTCGTGTAGGGGTGAGCAGTGCTGCGGGGAAGATTATTATTTAAACTACTCTCTCTCTCTCTCTCTCTCTCTCTCTCTCTCTCTCTCTCTCTCTCTCTCTCTCTCTCTCTCTCTCTCTCTCTCTCTCTCTCTCTCTCTCTCCCTCGAAGACACAAAGGGTTAATGGGTTGAGAGTGTACGATACGCGCGTGCCTACCCCCCGTTGAGTCGAGCCGCGCCGAGCCGGCCGAACGGCTCCGCCGCTCTTGCGGCCGCGTCCCGCGTCAGTAATCTCGCGCGCGTCGTGCCAAGCGGATCGTCCCTGTGTCGTACGCTAGTCCGCGAGGTGCTCCGCTCCGAACCGTTTCTTCTCCCGAGAGCAGCACCTACCTCCGTCTGGCGCGGCGGTTCGATACTCGTCCACCCGTGATCTCTGGATCCACTGACTCTCCTACGTAGGATCTCAGGTGAGCCTCGCGTAAGCCGACCGGCAGGGAAAATTACGGTCGCTCGGAGCGAACGTGACACCGAAATGTTCCGCGAACATTGGAATACGTGAGCTCGGCGACGGGTTTTTTTTTTAACATCGCTGTAGGTTACGACAATTTGATACCGTAAGGTAATTATACGAGGAATTGGGACTGCTGATTGGAGCTCCTGTATCAATTTTGTCCTCAATTATTGAAGTGGAAAACGCTCGTGCGCGCAGAACGTGAGGTGAATTGTTTTAATTTAATTTCACACAGTCGTAAAAAAATATTCCAGAACGGAAAAAGCTACAATAATTCAACAAAAAAAAGAGAGATTGTATATCCCAGACAACACGCATGTCTAAAACACGTTGTAAAGACATATATTTAAGACATATTTTAGATATGTATGTCTGAAAGACGTCTTAAAGATGTTTTTTACGACGTCTTTTAGACATGCGTGTTGTCTGACAATGAGAGATTTCAGTTGATCGCGACAATTTTTAATTTATACGCGAAAAAAATAGATCTGATACGCATAAACTGTAACTATCATGATTCTTGTTGAATTCCCCAACAAATAACATGTACGATATCTTTTTCTCTCCCTCTCCATCTCGTTTCTCTCGATTGCCCTAAAATACGCATCAAAGAGAAACTCTGTTATTAACTCGCTTATTTCTCATCTCGAACGTATTCGGCAAATATTGCGGTCTTCTTTTGAATTACACCGCATACAACTTGTAGCGACAATTGTCATTAGACCCGTGCTACGTAATGTTTTGCGACTCGAATGTTTACGACCTTGTATGATTCTTGGAATTATTTCTATGCGGGAGTGCAAAATGCCGAAATCCTGCGCTCTCTCTCTCTCTCTCTCCCTCCCTAAATCCCTCCCTCTCTCCCTTTCCCCTTTTCCCCTTCCTCCCTTCTTTCCTTCTCTTTCCTTATTTCTTTCTCTCTCTCTCTTTTCTTTTCTTCAGTCTATTGTACTCTATTCTGTACGTGTGTCTCCTTTTCTTTCTCCCTATGCTTTTCTCTTGGATAAATGCCCGAAAAAATATACGTGCTGAATTTAAGAGTTCTGTAAAATGTGAACGAATTGTACGTGAAGTTTACGCACGAAATATCTTACGTTGACGAAGGAGCTCGTCGATGGCCGGATATTTGCGAAGTCATGCTGGCGCTGCGAAACTAACGAGTACAGAAATACGGAAATACATATTTCCGCGAGATACATCGAAGAATTGAAAATTGCGTAAAATGTAAATCGCACGGAAAAATATCTCGGAGATGGGTTCTCGGAAATATCAAGAAAGTTACTCGTTATTTCCCTAAGCGTAAGAGAAATTGTCAAATTAAAATACAAAAGGGAGAGAGATTGCGTAACACAAAAGGGAATTACGTTCGCGAAAAATCCCGATTGAAACAGAAAACGGGATATTAGTTCGCAGATCGAGTAGAAGGATTAAAAGGTTGGAAAAGATTGGAGGAATCGCAAAACCGCGCGTTGCATTGAGGACTTCGCTCGGATTACTCGCGAGGAAATCGATGACGCGTGGCGCATTTTCTCGGACCGACATCATCGTCATCTCGAGGATGAATATTTCATCTCGAGCGACGACTGTCCCGCCCAAATAAGAGAGGGAAAAGAGGAGACGACAACTGGAAGAGGGACATATTAAATTATGAATATTTCATCGACGGAAATCATCCGCGAGCGATTCCGCGTCGCCGATGGAACTCTTCCCTCGGATTTTCTACCTCGTTCTTTTTCGCTTTTCTCCTTCCTTTTTTTCATCTCTTCTATTTCATCGCGTCTCATAAGTCGAACGCGCAAAATGGCTGGCCCATTTCGCCATTATCGAAGCGGTAAAAAAAAGAGAGAGAAAGAGAAAAAAAGGAGTGAAATGCAGTATAAGCGTGAGGCTGAGTATTGAACGGTACCGAATGTCAGCTGCAAATCGGAATTTATGTCCCGACAGATAATTCACGAGTCGACACCGGGGTCCATTGCAGCTCGTAATTCGTTGTTAACTCTTTACTGCGTGTGATTTCCGCCACGATGCAAATTTCCTTCTCTTTGACCCGCTCGCCTATCGTCGTCCTCGTCGTATCGTACGTTCTCGTCGTATCCTTCGTTTGCGATATGTAAACGTGCGATTTTAGAGCCGCTCAGTCGCTACAATTCACGAATATATTCCGGGTTTAACCAATATCTAAGATACGAAACAGATACGAACTGAAATGTAAACAGCTAGTTATATGTATATTGAAGATCAACCAACCGAAATATATAATGGCCGATATTATTATTATTTATTTAAAACACATATAAAACGCTTGCATATTTTTTGAATTTTGCTGTAGAAATTGTGGATTTATAAAAATCTTTCTCTGCGAATCCGTATCTTTCTCATTACTTTTCAATTTATTTGAGTTTTTTTAATAAGATTAATTTAATACCTTGAGCGAAATTAATGTTACACACTCAATTTATTTACGTTCGGAAATTGAATGTATAAATTATATGATATGATACATGAAGTATTATTGATTTATAAAAATCTTTCTCCGGATCTTTCTCATTACTTTGTAATTCATTTCAATTCTTTTAATGAGATTAATTTAATACTTTAAGCGAAATTAACGTTATACTAATTAATTTATTTACGTTCGGAAATTAAATGTATAATGTATTGCTACATGAAAGTAAGCTACATGCGATTACGTATCCCTCTTGAAATAGGAGCTATCGAGATCCTACTTTGTCGGAAGCAAAATGATATGGCGCACGATGAAAGGGGTTAAAGAATAGTTTCCTTCCTTTCATTATTGCAATGAATATGGGCGTACCCATATTCGTTTTTGCAGTCCCGCTTTTTTGCGTTCGAAGGTTAATTAACGTCCCTGAGGATTTCTTTGACGGCGCGGGGTAAGAGAACGTCATCGATGGATAAATAAAGCAAAGGGCGGGGCTCTTTGAGGCGATAATTAAAGCTACGATGTAAGAGAGGAAGGGAATGGAAACAGGAAGAGCATAAGTGGAGAGGGGGTTGAGAGGGGGGAAGGACTTTGAAAGTCAAGGATGTGTTTTAGTTCTCGCGGAGAGAAGAAAGAGATAAAATGACTGCTTTGGAGGTGCGTGTGAGCTTTTTTTCGCGCCAATTTACAGCTCGTGGAATCCCATTTATAGAACTAGTTCTATAAGCTTCCCTCCCCTCGTTTCGCTGGCCTTGAAAAAGGAAAAATACTGCGTCGCTAATAAACTCGTTCCCGATATTGCACGCGCGTTATCATCATTAATACGCCTCTGTACAAGATATGTATGTGTATTGGAAAGAGGACGGACGTTACATATCTTCCGGCGACATTCCCACAAGACCGCAAATTTGTCATGTCAAACCCTTCGATAATCAACAACGGAAGAAGAGAAATGAGAATTATGATACGCGTAAAATTTCAAGTGCGAAATATCTCGAAATCATGTCCTCGATCGTTTTTAATTTGCCAGCGAAAGAGGTCCTCGCCGGGCACGATTCCGTTATTCGACGTGAGATCCGCGAGTTTTCGCGAAATTCCCTGGACGCGCCCATCGAGGATTACTGGGATTCATTCACGAGATCGTATTGAAATCGCGACTGCCAAGGAATGCCGTTTTGCCCGGCTCTGCCGTAACGGTTGTAGAACGGTTTCAATGTCCTGCAGGCAGGAACTCCCGATTACACCTGCGGCACGTAGGCGGTGCATGGTAAGGCGTTATGTTAATACCGACGTATATGGATTTGTCTGCCACTTTATGTTTCTTTCCTTTTTCTTTTAACATTGCGGACCAATAAGTTTCAGAATCGCTGATCCATAAAATGGAGCAAAAAAACTCTTTTCAATAAACGGATGTAATAAACGCCGTGGAATAATCGATTCAGGAGTAGATAGAAAATTAGATCAGGGAATGAGATAATTTTAATCTTTTTTAATGATTAAATATGGATATCTTGATAATGAATAAAGATAACATTCGATGTATTTATGAGATATATATAATATATATAATATATATAATATATATAATATAATTTTATTAATTTGTATATACTTGAAAATATATTTTATTTTAAATTTATAATATCTCTCAAAATTTTTCAAAAAGAATACCAGATGTTTTAAATTATTTATATGAAATTAACAGTTAAGACTTTTTCATCGACCCAACTGGTTATAATAATCGTCATGACAATGTGACTAATGGTTTTGGTCAGATTAATCGCCAAAACGTCTCGACTATGGATTTTGGTCCTTCTAAATTGATATAACAAATTTGATGCTTATATTATAAGCATCTTATTTAAATAATTTAATGTATTGCGAAAAATATTACCTCAGCGAGGGTTCGAACTTGGAATCTCCCCCGCATTGGTACGACACCCTACACGGAATGGGGGAGGTTCCAGGTTCGAATCCTGGCTGAGGTAATATTTTTCGCAATAAATTAAATTATTTAAATAAGATGCTTATAATATAAGCATCAAAATTGTTATATCAATTTAGAAGGATCAAAATCCATGGTCGAGACGTTTTGGCGATTAATCTGACCAAAACCATTAGTCATATTGTCATGACGATTATTATAAGTACCTGACGTCTGTCTGTCTGTCTGACCGCGAAGTACTCATTCGTTAATGGACCGAATCTTAAAGAATTATACATGAAATAGGGGTACAATTTTCTGGGGATGGCGGTGATGTGTATTATTTTTCGTTACCGATCTTTTGGAAACCAGTTCTGAAATTTTTCCAATTTTTCGGGAATTAATTGACCGAATCTTAAAGAATTATATATGAAATAGGGGTAGCAAAAAAAAGAACTAAGAATGTAATAGAATTAGAAAAATTGCTAATAATAAAGGGGTTTCCGATTTCTGTTTAAAAAAATGTACGTGATTGTTCTAATTTCCGCAAATTTTGAGATATCAAGCTGAATTTTTTTTTATGGATAATTTTCCGTTATCGATTTTTTGGAAACCGGTTTTGAAAAAATTTTTCTAATTTTACGAGAAATAATAAGTATTAATGGACCGATTTTCTTGAAACCAATGCCAAAATTTTTCTAATTTTTGGGGGATGGCGATAATGTGTAGAATTTTTCATATGGGTTTAATTTTTGATTAATGTATCGATTTTTTGGAAACTGCAGGTGCTAAAATTTTTCTGACTATTTATTCAATTTTTCTAATTTTTCGGGGATGGCGATAATGTGTATAATTTTTCATAACCGATGTTTTGGAAACCGGTTCCAAAATTTTTCTAAATTTTCGGGGATGGCGACGAGGGGTTTAATTTTGTAGTAATGGACGTATTTTCTTAAAACTGGAGGTTTTTAGCCGGTGCGAGCTCGGCATAACCCTAAGGACCGGCCCTACGGTATGCATTAGGCATTTTCCTCCTCCAACGAGAAACAAAAAAAAAATAGCCCAATATCTCAAAATTTGCGAAAATTAGAAAAACATACAGGCATTTATGTTGTGGAAAAATTAAAACTTCTTTAAAATCAAAAACAATGTATAAATTTTTATCAAAATGAGAGTAAATAAAAGGGTTGTACTACCTGACTTGAGTGCTACAATGCAATGCGATACATTATACAAAATTAGAAAAAATAATTTAAAAAATAAAAGTGAGCCAAAAATGGCGGCTCAGCGGAGAGTACAGACGGCGTCATTAATACCTGGTCCCCAAAATTAGATGCGTTTCGGAAACTCACTCTTCGTCTCTTTCTAACTGTCTCCCTTAGAAAGAGACGAAGAGTGAGTTTCCGAAACACATCCAATTTTGGGGACCAGGCATTAATGACGCCGTCTGTACATCCGCGCGATGCGCGGGAAAAATGAATATATATCTCTATATATACATAAATTTAAGAGAGAAAAATATAACTTAAAGTGGAAAAAAAATTGTCTGCGAAGAAAAAAGTAAGAACAAAGAGAGTTTAGGGAAGGGATCTAGACTAAAAAGAAAAAAAAGGTTTTGAGCCCGCGCGAAGCGCGAGCGAAAAACCTAGTATAACATAATATAAGATGCTTATAATCAAAATTACATCAATTCAGAAGGATCAAAATCCATGGTCGAAACGTCTTAGCGATTATCTGACCAAACCAATGGTCGTATTGTTATGACGATTATTATAGCCAGTTGGGTCGTTAAAGTCTTAACTGTTAATTTGATTAATTATAATTATTGGCGAAGTAAATGTTACTTGCTCGGTTTATTTATATGAAGTTTGACAGTCGCCTTGTTATTAGAAATATAACTATCATTTTTATTTATTACAACATTAAAGAATTATCTAACCTGATCTAATTAGCTATGTATTCCTTAATAAATTACTCCTTGGCAGTATTACGCTTCTGTTTATAGCTTGGATAAATTATGCAAATATCGTTTCGATAAGTCAACTCGGAGAAAGCGGAATTAAATTCCGGAGTAGGAGGGGGAGGCGGAGGAAGATGAGGAGGGGAAAATGAAAGAGGCGAGGGAGGGTACGGGTTGTCGACCGCTCTAATAAACATTATATTCACGCCAGTGATGTAACAATACGGATCTCGTAATGAAGAAAGTAACGCGGTAGAAGTTCGATGCACCGATGCACGTGATTGATAGCGCGTTATTCGAGCTGGCGGTCTTAAACGCGATTTCGACAAACAATGATTTTTGCCAAGAGTATTTATATTTAACAGGCGTGTATTTATCCATTACTCTGTTTGACTTTCTACCGGTGTGTTTATAAATAATACAATTAATTATTAAATTAACATAATTTATAACTAATACGTATACGTATATTAGAGAGTAATACGTATATGTATATTAGAGAGTCATTCGTAATATTAATATATTATTTTACACATTATTAATTAATTTCGTTATTATTACCTATTTCAATAAATGTAATTCAACAAGCTAGATGTGTAGGCGCGTGCGTGCGTGCGTGCGTGCGTGCGTGCGTGCGTGTGTGTGTGTGTGTGTGTGTGTGTGTGTGTGTGTGTGTGTGTGTGTGTGTGTGTGTGTGTGTGTGTGCGTGCGTGTGTGTGTGTGTGCTCTCTCTAAGAATCAAAGAATGATATATCATTCAAAAGTGAGTGAAATGCAAGTGCAACGAAAAGTGAAAATTGAGCTTGTGCACTTTGAGTGATTCGCCACTCTAAGAAAAAGAGTAAAATTGCGCTCTACAAGTTGGGGTGAAATCGCCATTCACTCCATTTGAGTGAAAGGGAATTCTTTTCAAGTGCAGTAGATCAGTGTGTTCATAGGAATAAATTATGTCACTCTACAATTTTGAGTATAAGAAAATTTCACTCTGTTAGAGTCATTTATCAGTCGATCTTTAGTGAATCGTGGTTTACTATAGCTTAAGAGTAAGATCGTATCACTCCGATAGAGTAGCCGCTCTAAAAATTTGAGTGAAAAATTCACTCCTATCTTATGAGTGCCCGCATTTACTCAAATTAGAGTGACAAACCTCTCTTTTGGAATGAATATCACAATCACTCCAATATATTAATAGTGAAACCACTCTATGAGATTTATAAAGAGTGTGTGTGTCATACGTTTCGTTTACTATCCTGATTTATTTATGACTATTTTTTTGTTTGTTTTATCCTTCCGCAGCCGCTTATTTCAAATTTCCGTCGCTAAGAAGCGTCGGGCACCGATACTTTGATATTAGTAATCGAGCGCGAGCGTGAGGTATCGATATTTTAAAGCGTCCCTAGTCACGTCCGCCTGTTAAATTCGCGAAAGTTTGCAGAGCGCGTCGGTGATTAGAGAGATTAAAGGGAAACATTTTATCGTAAACGATTCGAGAGAATTTAATTCGCTTGAAAGCTTTCGGGGTGAGCGAGCGTTTGCGAAGTTGCGTCGGCGAAATTCGCGAACGAGCGAATTCGCAGACGAGAGAGAGAGAGAGAGAGAGAGAGAGAGAGAGAGAGAGAGAGAGAGAGAGAGAGAGAGAGGAGAGAGAGAGAGAGAGAGAGAGAGAGAGAGAGAGAGAGAGAGAGAGAGAGAGAGAGAGAGGAGAGAGAGAGAGAGAGAGAGAGAGGAGAGAGAGAGAGAGAGAGAGAGAGAGATGAGAGAGAGAGAGAGAGAGAGAGAGAGAGAGAGAGAGAAGAGGAGAGACGAGAAGAGAGAGAGAGAGAGGAGAGAGAGAGAGAGAGAGAGAGGGGAGGAGGAAGAGAGAATGAGGGGTAAAGCGCGCGTTTTCGATAGGCCGCGTTGAATTTTGCGGCGCTTTCATCGTTTAATCGAATCTTCTGCTCCGTATTGAGATCGCGATCGAAACCGCTTGCGCGCGCGGCGCGCCGCATCGATCGACGCGATTTAACAAATCGAACGAGCGCCTCCGCCGTTATTCGCAACATTTCGTTCATCAAATCACGATATCGTTTGATTACACATTTCGAATGGATTGATAATTTCGGCGGCGGAACATCCCGCCGTGTTCCCGGAACTTTCATTCGCTCTTTATTTTTTCGGAATTTATCTGGCGAAATTTAATTGAAAATTACGTATTTCTTAATTTGACCCAGACTGAAGATATTCTTCCCTCTTCTCTCTTTCTTTCTTTCTCTATAATCGATACCAATTTAATATAAAAACGTGAAAAATAACGCGCAACAAACTGACAAATTACTCGGGCCATCGGGATTATTTATAAAGTTTAAACAGCCCGGTGAACTTTGTGAATTCGGAGCCGCGCGGATTAATTTATGAAACGTCAATTTATTAATTAAGCACGCTCGGCCGGGCACGGTGAGTCGAGCAGTCGCTTTATTATTAATCGGTCTATTATGTTACACACGCCCGCAGAGTCACGGCGATTGATATTTCGTTTGCAGTCGCCAGTCCACTCTTTCGTATTTCGCACGTGACACACAATTGCCGCTCGTTTTCGTCGTGACGTCAACGTCGCGCGTCGCGTACAATTGCAATTATTTGCGGCGTTTACCTTTGGCGTTCAAATGTACCTTGCTAAAATACACGCGATTTTACGAGTGTTACAAATTACGCGTAAAACGCACGCGTGCGAATTTCTCTTTAATATATCATAAGTTCGGAGATATTTTTTTCTCTCTCAATTTTTCAGGCAATCCGTTGAGTAAAGATCCGTTTATTTCCTGTCAGTGACACGCGCGTAGAGATTAATGCGTTATCGAATCATCAGTAACACTTGCGATAATTAAATATATAATATATTTGTGTATTTTACGTTGGTGATTTTTCTTCAGGTGCAGGTTTACGTGAGAAAGAAATAATTACTGCAAATCTATCGATGCGCGAAATTTGTATAATTATATTTTTGTATGCAGTTAACGAAAGACTCAGCTCGCTCTCCTCGATCGCCGATCCGTGAACAACTTTAACGCGCGGCCCATAGATCCGCGTCGGGAGATAAAAGCGGCGAAGTTATGCGGCTCTCTCGCGCATACCGGGTGTCCTTGCGGAATGAAAGTACTTGGGAAACGTGACCTCTCCTGTTCCATGTATGAGTAATGCCTAGCCTGTGCTTAGCCTAAGCGGCGTTTCGAGATTCCAGCCGACTGGTCACAATCGAGTGAGGAATGCGCTTTTCTATTAGCGATCATTATCATAAAAACATAGTAATAGATAAATAGCTAGGTGGATACGCAGAGAGAAATGCCGATGAAGTCAAAGACCTGCAAAAGAATTCGCAGATTTGCGTATTTTAAAATTTAGTATAAGTCGTGGATTCGCATATTATCAAATATTAATTAGTAGTTTGATTACAATAATATTGAATATTATTAACATTATTGTATATTGTGATGGTATTTTATTTGCTGTTACTTATTTCGTTATCGTCAGTGTGAGAAATACGATCGACGATGTTCAAGAGAGAGACTCCTAATTTATGGTAACTTTATTAAATCGACTTGTATACACATATGTTTATTTTAATGAACATCCGTGGAATTACGTGACCGTCTAATCATCGCTGTTTGGTTTTTCTCCTTTTAGATCGGGAGACCGCGATAATATCGAACGTGCGTCGTGATCGAGCACGGGAAAGCAGGACGGCCACGTGAGATCCGGTCTCGGGAAGACGGGAAAATATGAGCATCTTGTGAAGCCGGGAAAAGCGGAGTTTTTATCATGGAGACCGAGGAGCTCACCAGGCTCGTCGACGAGATTTACAAGGTAAGTGACGAATCCTTTCGATCGAGCGGATCGATCGAGCGCACTTACTTTCAATTATCGAACAGTCATGCCCGGATTGACAAGGAAAATACAAATTTCAAGTTGAATTGGAAAGTAGTTGAAATAAGTGCAATTCCGATATACGATTATCGTTGAAGAACGAAAGTACGTTTATATACGTTGCACGAGAACGCGTAAGAATCTAAACGACGATTGACTTTTTCGAAATTTTATACAATTTTAAGCCTTGCCCGATAAATTTCTCCGAAATCCGCATTTTTTAGAAGATCATTTAAAAGATTAACTTTGTAATCAGGGTCCTCGGGATGTCCGGCATAATTATCGCGACGGTACCCGGCTACGGTCCCCGAACGACGCCTCGTTACGATCTCTCGGAGATCGCATCGAAATAACAAGGTAACCGCTGGTTAACCCCGTTATCACGCGGCCGGGAGTTTATGGGGTCCCGTCGCTGACAAGCGAGCCCCATGGCGCGAGTATATCACGCTGCGCGCAGTTATGTTTCAGCAGGGTTATTCAAGCCAGGTGTACCGGGGAGAACGGGGGTATGCGCGTGGTTATTAATTGGCTTCCGATCTACACGCACCTCCCCTTCGCGCGTGCCGATCGTTTTCGTGTATGGAGGGTGCGCGTGCGGGGTACAAAGAGGGTGCGCCGTTACAGAATGTCCCTATTTTCTCTAACCGTACATTCCTTGGCTAATACGTATATATGTATACACATATATATATAACATATAATTATACATAATATATATAATTAATTAATTAATTTTGCAAAATTGATAATGGATGGATTAATTTCACAGCGTATACGTACCCGCCTTAGGCATACAGCGGTTATTACAAACTTGGCATGGAAATACGTAAAATAAAGTATAAATTTGAAATTTGAAATACGAGACGTGTTACGATATACGGCGTTCCCTTCGGGGATGAAGTTCCTTCCACATATTTCGATGAATCAATTTTTGCAAAAATTAATACAATAGAAATCTGCACGCAGTTGCTTAATATTAGCGCGCGAGTGTTTCTTTCCTTCGTTTATAACTTTGTGCTTCTCCCTCGGCACGCAATCCCGCGAAAAAATTCCGCCTTTAGAAACTTCGTTTACACACTTCCGTGAGCCCGTCCTGCAGGAATTTCCTACAGGATTTCTTGCGAATCTCCGGATCGATATTTGGGTCGCGAAATCACTCGGCTTGAAAAGCGTCGAGGGACGTCTTTCACTCCATTTCCACGACATATCGGCCTTATGTGACCCTCTTCTCCCTTTCTCTGGGCCCTAGGAAACAGTTAAAAAGGAGGACACGTGTTAACGATCGACCGGTCCACGTGGCTTAACGAGGTCGTGTTCGTTATGCATGTTCATTAGAGCGTTCATTATGACCACTTGTCACCCCCGAACAAACCTGGAGTCCTTATAACGGCTAACAATGAGAGGATTAATTTTTAATATATATATCTTTCTTTCTTCTTTTCTAGTTTCCCTCTGCGATGAAGCACCAGCGGTGAATTAATCTTTTTTTTACGTTCCTGCCGTAGAGGAAAAAATTCATTAGCATGTCGCAATATGGCGCTATTCGGCGCAGTAAGCGGCGCGAGATCGCTGATATCTACGTTTCCTTTGCTTCTTTTTTCCGCTCCTTTTTTTAATAAAGTGATTTGCGTCTCTTTCTGTCTTTCTGTTTGATTTATGATTGGCGAAGGGACGTCCTACGTTTAAAGGGAAAACACGATCAAAATGTGAAATAAGATTTATATTATAATATAATAAGTCAATATACATTTCTCAAAACAAATTTACATAATAATACTATTATATAATATACAGAAAAGTAATACGATATAAAAATTATAAGAAAGTTTTATCGTAATTTATATAGGGGAGACCGGGACAAACTTGACACTAGGCTTTTTGCCAATTTAAATCTATCGTAGAAACTTGCCTTTCCTACTGTAAATGTGTCTTTAAGTGCCAGTATTATCAACGGAATTTGGTGACATTCTGAGTTATGGTGTAATTTTTAGCGCGACATAAACGTTTTTGATGGTGAAAAGTAATTTTTCTGATCTCTCGAAAATGTCTACTCTTTCATCGAGCTTTACTCTTGCGAATCTACCGGTAAGTGATTTTGATGAGAAATTCGATGCTCTATACGAATCCGATAATAGTTTTTGCATATTTTCAAAATTTGTATATTTTTGAAGTAACAAAAGTGAAAAACGACGTTCGGGGCAAAGTTCGACACCGTTTTATCGGTTCCCAATAACAAACGATGCTTGTCATGCAGCTATATGGCCCATGACAAATGTGTGCGCACGTCTAATCGCGAATTTACTTGCATAAATTGTTTTTCAGACATGAGTTTAGATGAAAATAATTGAATGTTCAACAATTTTTGTTCTCATTATTTTCAATGATTGTTTTACTTAATTCCGAACTTTTGTACTTTCTAAATATACGATAAACAATGTATGTTTAGTTTTAGACAATAAAAAATAAGTTCCAGATCAAATTCTGTCGATCAGACAAAGTGTCGAGTTTGCCCCGGCATTTTTCAATTTGAAAATTTGTCTTTGCGTCACTTTTCCTTTCCTGGGGACAAAACTAAGCAACGTGCAGTAAAACTTCCTTAAGCAATTTTGTACCTGAAGGAACACTTTTTAAATGTGTACCATTAAATTTGCTTGAAAATTTTAATTAATTGTTAAAAATTGCGTTTGAAAAAATCGTGTCGAGTTTACCCCGGTCTCCCCTACAGATAAATTTATTCTCTTTTTCTTTCGTATAACTAAACATTATAAATTGTAAATTACCTTGTAAATTATAAAAAAGATTACAGGGAATAAATGAGGCAATCGGAGCCAAGCGCGGTAATCAATGCGCAGACAAATTATAATAATAAAAAAACGAACGTTTCGACACTTTTTTTGTGTCATCTTCAGCGTATAAGAAGTTACATAAATTCGTAACGATATAAAGAATTACATGAAAATCAAGACGAAGTAGTGGATAAAAAGGCGCAGTCAATACGTAAAATAAAACAGTGAATTAAATTCATACGGATGTACAGTCGTAAGTCCAGATATGCCGGTATGCACTTGCTCCATATCCATCGCATCTTAGATTTAAGCTCTCAGGTTGGAAGACCAGGCAGAAAAAGGGAAGATTCGATTGCCCTATCTATACCATAAAAAGGAGTCGCAATGTGATAAGGACGCAATTTATCCATGTTCTAATCAAATAACTAATACATTTAATTACGGAGCAATTACAGACCGGGAAGTCGCATTGTAACAAAGAGCCTGTCACTCTGACACGTCGCGAGTGAGTGAGGCATTGGTGGGAAGGTTAACATAATAAAAGCCGGTGTATACATCGGAGGTGGGGATAAAAGATTAGAAGCTGTATAGATGTATAGATACGTTAAGGGAGTCTCTCTCACGCGATTATGAAAATAACTCTTAAATTTCCGTAACAAGGAATTTACGGCGCTTTGGAGTATCGCGATTTATTAAGGAATAGCCGTGGTTTACCTCGAAACATGCATTATACATTAACGTAATCGGAGAATAGGTACATGATTTAAATATTTCTTGCATCAATCAAGGCGGGAAACGACGAGGTTCATCGACCGTAACATCTTTTTTACAAAATGTCTTACTCGAGTTAGATTTATTTTAACGTTGCTACAACTCCCCTGATTTACGGCGAATGCTCAGACACAATAACTTTTGACTTGCGATAAATATTATGACAACGAGTGTCTTACATGACTTACATAATTCGAATCGACGTAGACAAAACAACAAAAAGGGAGAAAGAAATAGCCGATTATAAAGAGCATTGTAAATCCTGCAATTGCGCAGTATTCATGCGGGGAACAAATTCGGCAATTTACTATAAAAATTATTTGTGCTTTAACGTTTCGACCTCGCTGCAAAAAAAATGTCGAAATTTTACGACCGATTCGGGAAAAGGAAAATCCGGCGCGGTCGTTTCGATCGCTTTCATTATTATTATTTCAGCGTTGTGTCGTGAAATTTTTTATTTATCAACAGCGTGTTCGAATCGAACGCGGATAAATAAAAAACGCATTGAAAGCTTTAAATAAAATGATATTTGCAGGAGAGCCTTGTTTATCATTTATCTGTAATGTTACTCCTTTATTTATTTATATTATTATTAAACATGTTCTTTGTTTTGTGTGCATATGTTTTTCCATAAAATTATAAATATTTTATATTGATTTTTATGAATGTATGTGTATATAGTGCCTATATTTAAAAAGAAGGTAAAAAAAAGTGCCAAGTACACGCAATGTATTTTGTAAATTCAATCGAAAAATTATCTCACAAAATTGTCTCACAAAAATTGTCTCACAAAATTGTCTCACAAAAATTGTCTCACAAAATTATTAAATTACAAAATTGTTATTTTATTCAATCCAAGTGATATCTACCTCGAAAAAACCTAAATAACAAGTGGTATCTATTTAAAAAAAAAATACGTGAAATTATTTAATACTGCGCCAATTACAAAGAGAGAATATATATATATATATACTAATATTAGTATATATATATACCTTAACAAAATTATTTTTATATCACGAAATTGCGTTACCAAACTCAATCTAAGTGATATATACCTTAACAAAATTATATCACAAAATTGTTTTACCTAACTCAACCTAAGTGATATGTTATTTCAAAAAAATATATGAAATCTTTAAATTACGCCAACTACAAAGAGAATATATATATTGCTTTGAAAAATAATTGTAGTGCAACTGCTCTTAAAAAATAAAACAAAATTGTGTTACCTAACTCAACCCAAGTGGTATGTATCTTTGTATTCCTGAGGATCTTTCTATCAACCCAAGTGGTAGTAGTTTTAATTCTCCTTGATAAAATTATAATATTACAAAGAATCATTTAATCATTTTAATCACAAAGAATTAAAGAGGTAACATTATAAAATAAAAATATTTAATTAAAATAAAATAAATAAATTTTTCTTGTAAAAAACTTGGCGCTGCTTTTTTAAGATTAATCTAGACAAACTTGCATAGGTGCATAAGCATATGCATAAAGAGATGGATTGGTCTATTTCCTTTTGCACATATATATGAACCAATCAATTTCTTACGCTTATGTTTATGCGCGATGCAAATTTGTCTGGATAGACTTTAAAAAAGCAGCGCCAAGTTTTTTACAAGAAAAATTTATTTATTTTATTTTAATTAAATATTTTTATTTTATAATGTTACCTCTTTAATTCTTTGTGATTAAAATGATTAAATGATTCTTTGTAATATTATAATTTTATCAAGGAGAATTAAAACTACTACCACTTGGGTTGATAGAAAGATCCTCAGGAATACAAAGATACATACCACTTGGGTTGAGTTAGGTAACACAATTTTGTTTTATTTTTTAAGAGCAGTTGCACTACAATTATTTTTCAAAGCAATATATATATTCTCTTTGTAGTTGGCGTAATTTAAAGATTTCATATATTTTTTTGAAATAACATATCACTTAGGTTGAGTTAGGTAAAACAATTTTGTGATATAATTTTGTTAAGGTATATATCACTTAGATTGAGTTTGGTAACGCAATTTCGTGATATAAAAATAATTTTGTTAAGGTATATATATATATATATATATATATATATATATTCTCTCTTTGTAATTGGCGCAGTATTAAATAATTTCACGTATTTTTTTTTTAAATAGATACCACTTGTTATTTAGGTTTTTTCGAGGTAGATATCACTTGGATTGAATAAAATAACAATTTTGTAATTTAATAATTTTGTGAGACAATTTTTGTGAGACAATTTTGTGAGACAATTTTTGTGAGACAATTTTGTGAGATAATTTTTCGATTGAATTTACAAAATACATTGCGTGTACTTGGCACTTTTTTTTACCTTTTTTAAAAAAGGTAATTTTGTACTGATATCACCTATTTTGTAGTGTTAAGCAAGGATCTGCAAAACATTTTTATTTTTTATTTTTTAATTATTTACAAAATTAGCAATAACAACAAATACATAAAAATTAATAATATTTAAGTAAAAGTAAATTATACATTTCTCACAAAAATTGAAGGAACACTAAATTTATCTTTAAAAATAGGCAAAACTCGAGCAGCGGTAACTTTGTTAAAAATGAATAAAATTTAAATTTCAAGCTTAAAACCTCTACTTTCGAAAGGTTACTATTATTCGTCCAATTTTTATTATGTCTAGACATAATTTTAATTCAGCGGATTTTTATTATGTCATGACATAATTTTAATTCTGCCGCTAGGGAATTTTTAAGTCGATTCTTATGAATCAAGCTTGAATTTGATGTCTAGGTGTCCCAGGTTGCCGATAACGAAGTCCACATAGTGCGCTCCATAGTTTTCGGTGTCCAGGTGTATTAATACCTTGAATTCGATGTCCACGTGTTCCAGGTTGCCGATGACGGGTTCCAGATAGTGCGCTCCATAGTTTTCGGTGTCCAGGTGTAATAATACGTTGAATTCGATGTCTAGGTGTCCCACGTTGCCGATGACGAGGTCCACATAGTGCGCTCCGTAGTTTTCGGTGTCTACGTGTATTAATACCTTGAATTCGATATCTACGTGTCCTACATTTAGATTTAAAGTTATTAATACACCTAGACACCAAAAACTACAAAGCGCACTATGTGAACCTCATCATCGGCAACCTGGGACACGTAGACATCGAATTCGAGGTATTATTACACCTAGACACCGAAAATTACGGAGCGCGCTATCTGGACCTCGTCATCAGCAACCTGGGACACCTAGACATCAATTTCAAGGTATTAATACACGTAGACACCGAAAACTACGGAGCGTACTATGTGGACCTCGTCATCGGCAACCTGGGACACCTAGACATCGAATTCAAGGTATTAATACACGTAGACACCGAAAACTACGGAGCTCACTATCTAGACATCGTCATCGGCAACCTGGGACACCTAGACATCGCATTCAACGTATTATTACACCTGGACACCGAAAACTACGAAGCGCACTATGTGGACCTTGTCATCGGCAACCTGGGACACCTAGACATCGAATTCAACGTACGATTACACCTGGACACCGAAAACTATGAAGCGCACTATCTGGATCCCGTCATCGGCAACCTGGGACACGTGGACATCGAATTCAACGTATTATTACACCTGGACACCGAAAACTATGAAGCGCACTATCTGGACCTCGTCATCGGCAACCTAGGATACCTAGACATCGAATTCAAGCTTGATTCATAAGAATCGACTTAAAAATTCCCTAGCGGCACTTTCTGCCAAGCGTAGGGTTCCTTCTTTTCCGGCAGCGGTGGTAATACGATGTAAGGATACGAAATCTCTCCAGATAAACATGAAACAATTGACTCAATATGTATTATATATATATACCTAATTTACCTAAATAGAAATATTTCTCCTGACCGATAAGTCTATCGACCTAATTTAATTTACCTACTAGATCGATCGAAATACGCGCGCGATATCGAAACTGGCGATACCTGCGCCGCCAGTGTCGAAAAAGTGAAAGCGACATTTCTCTGTTATCTGTTTGTTACATGTATGTTATAATATATTGAATTGAGAGCGTTGACGTAGACGTATCTTAATAAAAAATTTTCACATTTGGACTTTGCGTCACAATATCTCCGCTCGTAGGGCACGTAGCGGAAAATATTATAGGAGATACCCCCCCAAAGTCGACAGTGCCTATATGTAGAGAATTAAAAAGAAGCTAAATAATGAAAGTTTTTCTTGTCAGATGTAGACACGATTAAAATACCTACTATAAAATTTGTGTCTTTTTATAAATATATTCTTTTAATTATTTTGCATATAAAAGTGTTTAAGAAAGATAATCGAAAAGTGAATACTCTTTACGGAATATTTCTAATTTATAATGTATTTCGGCATTACATGAAAGAAATAACGTTTTAAAACATTTTAAGCGTTTTAAGCATTTTACTTTCAATTTTTGCAAAATGACATAGCAAAAATGCAAGAAGAGTCATCTGCATTACTCAAACTGAATAAGACTATCTTTGTCTTTAACATGGTTAATTTTTCGACCTGTAAAATAGGTTGATTAGACATTTTATTTAGCCTGGTAAGCTACGCCAAGTCTCCAAGTCTTGAATTTTTTTAAACACTCGGTACATATTTAAACATCGTCGATTTTTTTCGACTTGTTGCTCACTTGATTTATCGAAAAACTCGTGCAGAAGGGAAGAGGATGGCGCGTCATTGGCGTAAAATATTCCGGTGGAAATCAAACAAGGGATGGACTGCATAAACGAGCTGAACTCGCGGTGCATCTGTCGGCGCGGGCTGCGGAATATCCGGAGTTATTACATGTCCGAATTGCAAGGTAAATATTTTGCCGGTCGCGGCGCGCCCTCGCTCGCACGCTGTTTTGCATCGGATGCGAGATAAAACGTCCGCGTTCACGAAATCAGGATGTAAATATTGCAATAAAAACCGTGACGCTTCAAAACCGTGATGCGCACGTGACGTGTCGAGATCGATCCCGGAAATCTAGTCGTGGCGTTCGGGTGGCACGATGGAATTGTTATCTGTCATACGAATGACCCATTATATTCAAATGTTCCATTTCAAATGTTACTTAACTGTTAATTAACAATTTCGTTACGAACAAGAGCCAATAACTATAAATCTTGGAGTCACGATTAACGTCAATATCACGTGAGATCGACAAGGCTCGATGCGGAGATTGGATGAGCCTGCGTTACTTTCCTACCAGAAATAAAAATATCAGAGATAAAAAAAGATTGTGATGACGATATCCTCCAAAACCTTCCTCTTAAATTTTTATCCGATGAAAGATTAAAATCTCGCGGAAGGTCAAGTTTGTCGAATTAAAATTCGACGCGATGTAGATAGTGTACCAATGCAAATTATTTGTCTCTCTTGAAATTCCGGAGCCGCTTCTTTCTCATTCCCTTCACCGAGGCTTCGATTCAAGGATACTCTTGGCAGGGAAATATACTATGATTTTATGACGCATTAAGCGGGACGGAGACGAGAGTGTGGAGAGAGAAGGAGAAGAAAAAAGTTTGTTACGCGAGGAACCAGGAGAGAGAGCGTAAAAGAGAGGAAGGAGAGAACTGAGAGGAGGAATGTAGATTCCATCTACCGCGCCCAGGTCGAGATGGTCGTTCATAAATATTCATACGGGATTCCTGAAGCCAGGAAAACATCCATTCCTGCAGAAGCGCACGTGTGCCCGCTTCCCCCCTCGTGTGCATTCGGTAATTTTGCGGCCGGCCAATGGAAAAGCGCCGAGCAGCGGCGGGGAAAAATGCTGGAATTACGACTTTTCCGCCGAGATCCTTCGCGGAGGTCGCGCTTTGTAAAAACATGAATTTCCCAACGTGAATTTTTAACGCGCGTTTATGGGCCATCTTTTCTATTGTTCTCTCATTCTGCAACATGAAAATATAATTTTGCCAAAAGTGAGAAAAATACTATATAATCTCATGTATGGCTAAATACTTTGAATTCTATTTGATTCAGTTTTTGCCGCTATCTAGATAAAATTATCTAGATAATCATTTAGATAAGAAAATAAAATGATCTTTATCTTTACCTAGATGAAAAAAATACAAATATTTATTTTGATGTTACCTTAGATGAAAAATTATGTCATCTTATCTAAAAATTATCTAAGATGGGGATTTTCATTCTTTCTGTATTTCTTTATTTTAAATTGAATTGGATTCCAGAACGTTATATAAAATTGTTTAAAGATCTATCTTTAAAAGTAGATTATTTATATTGCAAAAAAGGCATTAGGGGAGACCGGAGCTCGTTGGCACCGTTTTCACAATTTCGGCATTTGAGTTTTTATACAACTAATTATCATGATTAAACAGTACTAATATGATAGAGAGAACCTTTCTCTACATTTTCATGCCAGGAACGCGCCTGTATACTGTATAGTTTCTTTGTGATAAGTGAAATACGAACATGCTGCATTGAAGCCAACTTGCCCCGATAGTAGGGTAAGTTGGCTATGCAACAAAAGTCCATGTTAAATTAATAAAAACGTAATAGAAACACAAAACGGGTAACAGATACATACTTCTTGATAAAGATTGTATCTTTTAAAGTTATTTTGTAATGATCGAACAGCAAAATGCTGTTGCAGAAAAAAAATTGTAAACTATTTTAGATGTAGCTTTTTCTTCAACATAAAAATATTAATATAAATATATATATCTAGCTTTTATCAGCATTGTAGGTAGCAAATCACATACACAGGTCTCACGCGCGCGGCAACAACAAGTCAAGCTAAGCGTGCCTTGATATGAGCCAACATACGCCATCCCTATATACGTTTGATTTCAGTCATTTTATTACAATAAATTACTGTTGTTCCTCAAAATAACATGTCGTATAGTAACAGAAACGTTTCTTTTAACTATTGATACGTCACTTTGATTTACTTCTCAAGCTGAAGAACATTAATACGATATTTTGAAACGCTCGAAAATTTACTTGCTACCTCTTGAATCAGAATTTTCTCTTTTTCTATTGTAATACTTGTTTGATTAAAATAAAACTTTGGGAAAAGTACCTATGTCATATAAAAGATATTTTGTGATAACTTTGCTATTGTTTTTTTCGCTATGAATACATAAACGGAACGCATTGCCAACTTGCCTCTTGTGCCAACGAGCCCCGGTCTCCCCTACTTGAATACAAGAATCCATACTCGAAGTCAATACTCGAAAACAGATCAACTTCTAGTAGCAGCGGAGAAGATTTCTTCCGCGACATTGAAAGAAAAAGTGAAAATATTAAACAAACAATTATTAAATCGTAGCACTTTCGTATTTGGAATCTAAATCAAAGGAACTCCAATCTCATAAATTTTCCAAATGTTAAAAATATTTTCCTTAAATATAATACATTCTTACCACTGTCGGCGCTCATAAAACATCTTTTTAGTTTAACACAACAATAATATACCCCGAAATCGATAATCAGACAAAATATTCGAACAATTTTTATTTTTGAGAAATGAAAACTTAAAATTGTGAGTACTGTTTTAATATCTCTTTTATGATCTACGTAATTTTTTCTATAAATTTTTATGAATAGTTTTTTATGAACAGAAATTATCTAAAAAAATTATCTGGATAAACCAATGATAATCATCTCATCTCTCATCTAGATTAATGAAAAACAAAATCATCTTTTATCTCATCTAATTGTAAGAAGAATTTACGAATTTTTATCTTATCTTTATCTAGATTATTTCGGAATCGTCTAAGACAATCACTGCGTATCCTAATCCTATATGTGACACGCTATTTTCATTTAGCGGATACTCGTCGTTTTAAGACCGCGAACCCTGGAAATTTTAAGGATGCATCGCGAGAGAGATACGCAGTTGAATGAGGATCGCGCTTTGACGGTCGGCTCGCGTGTAAAAAGATCGGATCACAGGATCGTAATAACTTTACTGGTGAAAACACGCGGCCTCGCAAGACCGCGGAGGCGGTGAAAGCGAAAACGCGATAAATCTGACAACGGTCGCCCGGGACAGTCGGGGAGAATCCCTTTCTGACAGTTAAAAAACATCCTGTTTACGGATGCGGCGGGATCCATCTTCGGAAAAGCGCCACGGATTGCGCGCAAATATGCTGCCTCGCCTTTGTGAAAATTATGTTTAAACTTCGTACAACCGCTAATAATGTTTTAACGCGGTCGAATAATTCTCACCGGTGAATTATTAATAATATTATCGAAATAATATGGAGGTCGATTAAATATTAACATTCTGAGTTGGGCTAATAAAGTTATCATTATTGATTACTGTTATTACTACGATAATAAATGAACGATGTATGATACCTACAATAAATTAATTATATATTAATTTTATAGAATTTGTATGACAAAAAAAGGTATATACCTTTTCGTACGTGTCACTTAAAAATATTTAATAATATTTTATAATATTTTCACTCGAGAGTAATGAATCATTCCTTGCGATTGATCCTACAAAATTCTGGACTCTATAACTATAACTGTAACAACGGTCGGTGAAAGGAGGAATGGTGAATAATCGGGATAATAAAACCCCGCATCTCAATGGAAAAAGCGTAATGGTCGGGCATGAGAGTAACTGTTTATGGACGATCAGGAAGGTTAATCGAGTAAATCAAAGTAGGAGTGAGTCAGAGAGTGAATTTCAAATCATTTATCCCGCTCTCTTAGTTATGCGATCTCAAAGTCAATGTATTTAATTTGGCGCGGACTGATTCGATATTCCAACAAACTACGTACATATATCGCTGTTACAAATAGACGATTAGGGACTAAGTCATTGTGCGAAGTGTTTTCTGCAGGAATGGGACGCGTTATTATGCCCGGTAGAATCGCATTTCGCAATGCCCATCCGCGGGTTTTCCGTGATAATGACACGTAGAAAGTTAATAATTAAAGATGTTCGCGGTTGATGCTTTCACGCGCCGGAGATACCTCCTCCTCTCCCCTGCCACGGCCGAGACCGCGGTTTGTAATTGCGCATAAAGCTATAACGAGATCGTTCACCCCGCAACAAATCGGACGTAACCGACTTCGCTCGCGATGGCTAACACCAGTTTCCAATCAGGCAATATTGCTTCTCAACCGCTCGTGTTCGTCTCGTTTCGGCGCCGACCAGGCATTTCGATTGATTTCCCAAGTTCCGAAACATTTTCGAGCAGTCTTAAAAGCGGCATTTGAATTCTCACATTCATGGATTCTCGGATCTCACAGTTTATCGGAAATTCCGATGTTTATTGTAGATTTTTAGAGCCCAGGTTCGGGCTCATCAAGATCCACTAGATCAATTATTCTTAAATAATCTTGAAATTTTTGTAGTATCTTAAAAATGACACAGATTCTTAAATCTTACACAGAATTTTCCAAAAATTCCATTTATTATGATCTTTGTTCTTGTTATAAGCGCCAAACTGACACTTGTTTAGTATAACAGTTATTAGTTGAACGTTGCTTTCGTCGGTTACAAGTCATCTTAAAGTTATACACATCGTTGACATGTGCAGAATTCCACTCAAGAGCACACTTTCAAATTGGTCCTACACAAGAGTGACATTCCCAGCGTGTCCGCATAAACAGACGCAACCAAGCACTTTACAACACACGAATTTTGATACACGGTTTTGTAATAATTTTAATGCTACAACTTTGCGCTCCTATCATAGTAAATTTTATGTCCTATCCACTGAGGATAGGATCTCAACCAAGATCGAAATGTTTGGTTTATAATAGATTACCATCTTAGAAATAAATACTTTTATCTGAGATATGAATAATTGAAGTTTTTATGTATAGTATAGATTACACATATATGTATGTTTTGACAATATAGTATTTAAAACTTAGTTACGAATTTAATACATTAGGCTCCATGGCCCGATAACTTTATATTTTCCTTTGAATTTAATTCAGAGTAAGTCTCTTTTTAATTTTAATTATATCTAAAAAATTTAATTTTAGTATAGATATATATTTCTTGCGAAAGAAGTCTCCTTAGAAATTTTGAGACAGTTTGAACAGTTGCGAAACAATCTTTGTATATCTCAAGTTTTTAATCTCTTTTAGATATAATTTTTAAATAACTCTTGTATGTAATAAAAGCTTAAAAATTTCGCAATATTAAATCTTTAAGATTTTTAATCTCTGTACGTTTAACATTTTTTAATTCTTAACATTAATTTTAAATTCTGAGGTTTTAGAGATTTAGAAAAGGAACGTAGGAATCAAGGAAGTTAGATATCTGTCCGAGCTTCTGAAAGTTGCGTATTTATAATTTCTTTGCTAGTTTATGTTAGGTGTGAGATGGTAGGATTGTGTTACATCGAAGAAAGTACGGCCCTGGATCGGGCCCCGTTTTAATCACAAACTCGCCACGAGAAGTGGCCGATCTCCTCTGGAGTGGCCGGGCGAAAGCGACTTTCTCGTCGTTCGGCGCAATCTTTCGCATTCCGCTCTTTACAATTCCGCGTATCGTTTCTCGCCAAGTCAATGGTTTTCTTCACGCATTTTCAACGTATTAGCGTGGAAAACGCGATCGTCCAAAATTTCGCATTTACATGAACCGGTTAAGAACATACGAATGTTCGATACTCGTATTACTAACAATTAATTCGACCCAATTTCGAGGAACGATAAATAATTGATTCTTCGACACGTTCTCTCGAAGGGAAGACAAAATTACCAAAACTTTTTTGCTTAATCTTAACTGACAGTTCTATCCCATAATACTAAAATATTCCTTTAAAAAACGGACAAGTTAATTAAGAATTTGTTAAATAAAATTGGGACTCGTGATGAGAATTTGTTAAATAAGATTGCGAATCGCGCTTGAGAGACTCGAATATCTCGTTCCACCGTAATGGCCTTATCCCGCGATAAGGAGGAGTGCTGATTGCATTGCACTTATTTTGCCGGGAAAGCACGTGGTCTTCCAGGTAGTTTCTGCGAAGCCGCTAGAAACCAGTTGGTCGACTGACCCACCTGGGACCACCTACGACCTTCTGCAACGCAATGGCGTACACCGCGATTGTGCTTCGCGCTGCAGTTGCACAACCAGTCCCGGTGCAACACGGCATGAGCACCACGAGCGAAATTACCGTGCACCTTTCTATTTGCTCGTGGAACACTAGCGAGCCACGGGATCTCGGAACCTCGGGTATCCGAATCCTCGGGACTTTTAGATCCTGAACAATGCAATTTCCAAGATCTACTTTTGCGATCGCGTTACTCTCGAATTCGTGTAAGCGAAATTCTCCCAGTCTTATTGTCGGCCAAATCCCTCCGGTCTTTCAATTTTACCTGATTTTCCCTCATTGAAGTATCAAGAATCTCTTTATCCCCCGGATGTTTTCGGATCTCTCTCTTCTTCGGAAATTTGAGTTCGGCGATGATTCTCAATGTTTGGAATCGTAAATGGGTTTCGCGAATCTTTACTCTCGCTTTGAGCAACTTGCACCTCGGATTTTGAATTTTTATAGCCGCGGACGCACGAACTTGAAACGCTCGAAAGTTCGCGAACGCGCAAACTTTTTGATTCTTGTAAAGTTCGTACGGCCGCACGGTAGTCGTTCCCAGGTCGTTAAATTCGTAGGTACTATAATCTCGACTCGTTGGGGATGCTCCGGGCGTTGGTTGATGCAATTTTCAGGCTATCTCATCGGGAAAACCGGGCACGTTGCTACCGATGCACGCATTTATCTCCGTGAATTTCTGGGTGCGCGCTATTTATTTATTAAAAATTTCATTTTGATCGCGTACGTGCTTGCGCATCCCTTGCAGGAGATAAATAAATGAGCGATATAGAGTTTTTGGAAAAGGAGAGGTAGGGAGAGGGAATGACGGGGAGTAAGATCTCCCGAGGAAACTCAATTTCCCGATCTTCGAGCGAGACTTTCCTTCGAGCTTTATTCCTGCTACTCGCGTAAATCTCCGCGCACTTTTTTTTCAGGAGGACTTTCTGTTTCTTTTCTCTGTTTTTTGTCCATTGTCGGGAAACGAAGAGGACAACTTCGCTCGGGGGAACTTTCCGCTCGATCCGCTCCAAGTGGCCCGCCCGGAGTTTTCCCGAATGAATTTTCGACACGTCGACCTCTATTCGCGTAAACGCGCGTGAAAATTCAAAGTTCTGAAATCAAAGTTCCTGAGAATACGGTGTTCCGAGAGACTCTTAAGGAGTTTTTATTCTTAAAAAGCTAGTAACGTCGAAAGAATTTCTTTTCGTCACGGGATGAGGCAGCTTACGCGGGATTCGTTACCGAAAGCTTTTTTTTCTACAAATATATAATCTGTGTTTTTCGTAGAGCCGAAAAGTTTCGCCACGTATCGTGTCCGCGAAAAATTCTTTGGGTTTTCGTTCCGTTAGCTTTACGGCAGCTAACGCGATTACTCGCGGAAGAGCCAATTAATGATAATTACGCGTTATCGGGCTCACCCGGATTATTCGTGCACGCCGTTCAGTTAACTTTACGTATTGACGCTCACGGAGTCCCCGGGCTTAATTAGGACCAAAACTCATTAAAGCCCGCGAGTGTCTCTAATTTGTCAAGGCCCGTCGGGGAGATGGAGATGCAGGGAGTGGCAAGGAGAGCTTTCGTTTCCGTCCCGCAACGAAACGATTAAATGGCGTCGTCTGTCGGTAACATATGTGCAATTATAAAGGCGCTGCTTGCAGATGACGTTCTTAAATGAGTATTTAAGGGTCCGTAGCGGATAGCGGATGTGAATACGTAAGGATTACATCTGTTTTATCAGAGGGGTAGGTGGGTAGAGTCTCAATCTCATTCTGAGGAAAGTTTCATTTCGGTTGATTGATGTCTCTGCGACTAAAGGTCAGATTTTAGTGAAATTCAGCTACCTTTGCGGCAAGCGTACCAAGAAAATGTTCCAGGAATGGGAATCAGAAATATGTTGTAATTACCCGTTATATTAAAACTTGTTTGTAAAACTTATTATCATCAAAATACAGTCTGGATATTCTTAATGGCGGAAGAAAATTTCTCAGACATGTTTGCAATAGAATTAGCGATAGGATTAAGTATCTTATAAGTAGATTTAAATCTATTGGTGTAGTTTCGAACTCTCTATGATTACTTACAAAAGATTCGATTCTTTATAATAAAAATTATAAGTACATTGCGAATACAGGGACTCATTCAAAACTAACTAGTCGGGATCGATTAGGTACTTATTCTTATGAATATTACTCGAATCTTAAAAAATGGATCTTGATTATTGGATTTGACTCGGATTTTTAAGTGTATACTGAACTTGATCCATTTCTAAATAGGACGCACTCATGCATCTTCCATACAATGATTGCTTTATTATATAGGGTGTTTTTTAAGTAAGCACAAAAAATTGAAGGGGATATTCCGTGACTTATATTTTAGAAAGAAAAAGTCCTATGAATGTATGCTCTAAACTGCTTCGTTTTCAAAATACAGGGTGTCAAAGATGCACGCCCCTAGTGGATCTAAAAATGTTTCATCGGTACTGGAAAAGGGTTCTTAATACCACATGTACGCATACCAAATTTGAATAAAATATTTTTAAACATTTTTCAGATTTTCGAAATTTTTATACTTTTTTTACAACTTTGAATATCCCCTTCAATTTTTTGTACTTACTTAGGAAGCACCCTGTATACATATGTATGTGTATGTATGTATCTCGAATAAACTAGTTTTAGATGAGAGAAGGGGATGTGCCGCGTGACGGAATACCCTGTTGTTTTCCCGTCGAGAAAAGAAAAATAATTCGCAACGACGCCAATTCGAAACGGGCGCATTGACCTTTGTTGCACCTCGGCTGTACACACACACGCGCGCGATTACGTTTGCATAAGATTGCGAAACGATACAGGCCGTGCTTACGTGTGCAATCGTGCGCGCCAAAAATTCGACCGGTTTGACACGTCGGTTTTCCTTGGTAACGGTATATCGGCTGCTATCGCTTCCACCTCCTACAGGTCGTTCCAGGTGAATACACGCGGCTTTCTTCTGTCTCTCTTTCTCCCCCCTCTCTCTCTCTCTTTCTCTCTTTCTCTTTCTCTGTCTCCCTCCTTCATCCGCGCCTTCTGGTTTTCTTTTATTAGAAACTGCTCGACATATAGTTTTTCTTCCTACGTAAACTATTTAATTAACTGATTATATTGATCTAGGCCTTGTAACCCGATTTTCGCCCCCACACTCTTTCTTTTTCCACACATGTGATTATACAGTACCATAAATGATACTCGTCGACATGCGGGGTGCGGCATAAGTTCTGGAATTCATTAATTATCTCGCGTGCGAGAATTGTAAAAAAGGACATTTTATATCAAAGCAGAACATGCTTCCGTTCTAGTTAATAGGCTGCCATTAAAAAAACAGTAGAATAACAACGATCACTTGGTTGAGTTTGTTTTAGCTCACAGATAATTGTTTTTTTAGAAGTGTCTAGAAAGTCGAAGATCTAGCCAGGCAATTTTCGAGACAACTTTCATACAAAACGCGAGGAGTCTGTTATCATTACTATACGTTTTACGAAACGTGTGTTGGAAACGTCACGGAAGTTACGGTGTCTTGGCTTACGGCTCTGTGGCCGGTATGTGATAACACCGAGGAACGGAAGAGTCCGCTATTATGTCGCTGAACGAGTCGCTGTGGTTGAGAGGCGCTGCGGCCATTTTCACTCTCCTGGCCAGAAACGGGCTGCATTTTTATACGTTCACTGCGGCAACGTCATTCTCTCTCTCGCTGCGGCATGCGGCAGTTAGGCTCTTTCCCCGTTTAACGGTGACCGCGGTGAATTACGACCGCAGGATTCGCTCCTTCGAGAGGATTCTCGAGCAAGACCATCCACCGGTAAATCCACGCTCAGGAGGTCACCGGGTCGTCCTGGCGAACCCATATCCCTCTGTCTCTTTCTTTCTATTTCTCCCTGTCCGGCCTCACGTTTTTTTGAATGGCGGTGGAAATAAATGGCTATTAAATTGCGCGATAATTGGTTATTCTCGAACAATATTGATTAACCGCAGTCAAAGTCGTTAATCGTGCAATCACGGATAAATTATCAATAACAAACCGCATCTAGTATTCATAAAGTCAATCTCAGGCGGGCTCTGCTTTAGAAAATGTTTGATCTAAGACCACCAGGATACATCTTTGATTTACGAAAAGGATATCTCGCGAACAGTCGTCCGAGAAAAATTTCTCGTAAATGAATCCACTCGAAGAGTCCGATTTCAAGGTCGTAACCGCTGTTCATCACGATACATTTTGTGCACGCAGAAAATGGATTTTTGTCGAGTAAGTAGGAGTGGTCATCGAGTAAGAGAAGAATCGCACGCGGATGTTCGCGCACGGCCACACATACGCGAAATTCATGCAACGCTATCCCGTTAGTCGACATTCATCGGCTTGGACTTCATCTCCGGCTTCCCTGCGTCCTCTCTTTTTCTCTCACTCTTTTTTCTCTCTTTCCTGCTCTCTTCGGAGTGGCCGTCTGCCAATAAGAGATGTTAGAGGAGGGCCGCGTCCATTTCGCTCGCTGTGCCCAGTTATGCGGACTGTAACGGAATCGGCCGACTAAATTTACCGCGGCCTTATCGATCACGGCGCGGACTTTCGGTCCCCGTCGACCGGCGACGACACTTTTTACTTTGCCGTAAATCTCGAAAAAGCAGATCGAGCCGTCGCGATTTATGGCGCGCACTTGAAGTCATAAGCCGCGTTAGAGACCGGGAATTTTCGCGATAAAATAATAAATGGCGATTGCCATAAATATCGGAGAGTGAAATAAGTGAACGACGCGGCCAACATGAACGGCAAATGAGTAACGTAAATAAAGTAAATGGCGCAAACGACGTATGCAAATAACATGGATAAAATAATAATAATATTAACGTAAACAAACTTGATAAAGTTACAAAAAAATAAAGGTAAAAAGATAAAACGTCTTGACCAGAAAAGAAGACAAACGCAATCGACAGTGTGAGAATTCCTCTGTGTGCCCTCACAACGTGTGGAAATTTGGGAAAGAGTACCGAAGAAAATTATACGGAGTCTAGCGCTTATCCGCGTTACGTAACGCGTCGTCGAGTCGTGGCACGCGTCTTAATAGGCTTTACCAATCTCGTACGTATGTACGTGCTCCACGCGACCATACAGCGAGATATTCATCTCGTGGTACGCGGGGAGGAGCGGTCGATTCCCTATCGTTCGTTCACATCCCGTGTATACATTCTTTCACGGCAATGGCCCGATTTTGCCTCGCAGCGTCCCGACGTCCGTCTAAGTTACGTAAGAATGTGGCCGACATCGTCCAGCGTGCCACGAAAACGAGACTTCTCTTCGGAGCTACGACCTCCGGCCTTAACGCTAAAACTATCGAAGAATAACCTGTAGGGGAGAAGGAGGCACTTTAGGACAGAGGCAGTTTAGGACATCTCGAATAAAGAACAAATTTGTCACTTTTTTTCATGTTGAACGCATTTTTCGATTAGCAACCGGTCAATAAACAAACTTCACATGAGAGCTTCCGCGCTGTTAGCTGTCAAACTAACTTACAAGTTAGTGATTTTCGCTGGCTGTTATAATTATTTTAGCTCGCAAATATAAGTATTGTTATATTAAACTATTGCTCAAAAAGAAATTCACTTGTAAGTTCTGGCTATAATTATATGTTTTGCGTTGTAATGAACAAAATACAACGACATAAAAGAGTTGGTATGAAATATTACGTTTTCTTTTTTCAAGTTAGGGTTGGGGCAGTATTGGACAAAGAGAAATTTAAGAGAAAGAAAGAGAAAAAAAGAGAAATTTGTGAGACTAATTCTTACCTTAATTAAGGTTCCAATAGGTGGACACTTGTGTTTATTTGATTGCCTATACTACAAATTACCTACTGTATTGTTAAAGAAAAAAATATATTAAAAGAGGTTTTTGTGTAAGATGCGCCTAGCAAGAGATTTATTACTTTTAATAAATAAAATAAGAAGACGAGAATTATTTCGGTTTTTTATTATCAGTCCTAAACTACCCCAGCGGCGTCCTAAACTTCCCCTCCAGGGAGGCAGAATAGGACAGAAGCAATATTTTTTTAAAAGGTAAAAACAACGCATTACTCTCAAATGTGTTTGTTTTACCATATACGTTTATATTGAGCATTAACAACCAAATTAACTTATATAATTGAGTCAAAGAACCAATTTCTTAAAAATTGAAAAAGATATGAACTTAAAAAAAAAGTGTCCTACAGTGCCCCCCTCTCCCCTACTTATTTCTACAGAGAAGTCAAAATAAAAAAAAAACAAATTTATAAAATTAATTATCTGCATATTTTAATAAAAGTCAGAGAAAATTTCAGAAATTATGATGTTTTAGAAATGAATAATAATTATCTACATTATTTAAAAAAATGTCAAACAATTTATTTTGACCCACTTCGTAATTCTAGTGTCAATACAATGGTCATCATTTATATTAAATCTTTAAATCACGATTTTTACCGCTTGCATTATTATCTAAATATTAAAATAAAGAGAATGTGCAATTAAATCACAGGCGCGGTCGGACGTAAATTGAAGCACGGATGTTCACGCGTGATTCAGCAAATTGTTTTCGCGAACCGTTAATGAAGCCGCGAGTAACAAGTTCGAAGAATACCGTTGCTTTCGTGCAGCGGATTTTCAAGCGCAGGAAACGCAGAAGATAATTGGTGCGCTATCGAATCGACGACGGCGTCGTTACCTTTCGACGCACCTGACGCGACGGTCTCACCCCCTGCTCTCGCAATGCGCCGCCGCCGAGACCCCCCAGGCAATGTGAAAGTCGGGGGTGAGCCGAGTTTAATTTAGCCGTCACGCTCTTACCGGGATCGATACATCGTAACCGCATCAGCGGAGTTACGCCTCGTGAGTGCCACCTTAACTTCGACAGTGACGCGACTCTGCCGAAAGGAAAGGAAACCCCAAACCAGATCCCGCTTCCGGAACGACGCCCCGACTCATCCATGACGCCGCGCCGCGCCGCGCCGGCGGCACGGCGGAAACCGCCCCGGGGGATCGGCGGACGATCCCTTGAGCGCTCTTGCACGTTTCGGGAAAACATTGATCTTAACTCCAAGTTGACTTAACCGAGATTTTAGGACTTACATTATCGCGATGGTGCGTGTAAAGCCAAAGATTAGAACACGCGAGAAATGAAGATTTAGGAAGATTTATATATATAATATCTACAGTTTTATTCTAATTTTAAATCTTTAGCAATAAAAATTCTAGATTTACATTTTTGCAAAAAAAAAGGCATCGATCTCAATTCAAAATGGACTTAACTGAAATCTCTGGATTTTTAGATACTTTGGAAATTCCGAAATCAAGAAGTTTTTAATTAGAACGTTTAATTAATAATTACGAGAAATTTTCATAATTCTTGATTCTTAAACTGCGTACTCTAAACCTCAATTCTCCGAATTATTGAATTCTACGTCCTGGCTACCAAGTTTCGTGAATCCGCAACGGCTCAAGTTTGATAGCCAATTTATACTATCGGTCGTCTACTGCTAAATAATTTCTGTATTCGCTATCGCAACAAAGTCTATTATAACTCTCCGGTTAGAAAGCCGAGCATATCAGTCCTAACTGCATTTCCCGCCATCAATTTACGCTATTATCCTCAATTATCTGTCGGCAAATAATTTATGCATTCCCTATTACAACGCAATGTTCCTATCGTTACTATCGCGTGTTTGTTGAAATATTTCTATTGCGGACCGTTGACGAGAGCATCAAGATGGAAAATGCGCGATAACAGCCTGTTGAATTAATTTGAAATACAAGGGGTAGCCGGCTTATCTATTTATCTTATAATATTTTCAATATTTCTTGGAAGAACAGACGCACGACAATGCGCGTTTGTTTTTTAATATAAACGCGTAAAGTGTATACGTATATAAAATCGCCGCGCTATTATTCGCGCGTCAACACTCAAGCAAGACGGCAGCCCGCGTGTGTGTCGTTATTATCTTTTGAAAAGTCATCGTTTTCTATTAGTGATTATTAGCTGACGCAATCAATTAACATTTGGAAAACGTATCGAGACAGCGGTTGTTTACCGAAGCGAATATTTCGCAAGCAATTTATTTACATAGTGAAAGTTGAAGCGATAGAGAATGAGAGAGTTGTAAAGTTAAAACGTGTGTATGTATTTATTATGATGTTAAACAAAACTAGAGGATCTAGAGGGAAACCGAAGGATTTTAGAATTGGTTATGGAATCCTTTCTCGGTCTTACTTAGAGCACGCTCTAAATAAATATTTGAAACATTCCTGGCTATTTTGGATTTTGTGTAGGATGCTTATAATTAATTATTTAAGGTGGACAAATAATTCACGCAATAAAAAATCGAGATTGTTTTAATTTTAATCCTCCGTCACCCATCATTTTTTTTACTAACGCCGTCAGCCAACTGGGGCTTTTAAATCCATCCCATGTTATTTTTATGTTCTAGGCTTTCAAAAAATTCAAAACAATTCTAAGTTACTTGTCAACATCTCCACTACAATATCCAATAGATTTTAAAGCCAAATATTAAATCTAATTGTTTATACAAAATGAAATTTAAACACAAATGGCAAAAAAATGGAAACTTGTTTAAAAATTTATAACTTTGCAACAAATCAAATTAAAATCAAAGCCATACGGTCCAAGCTTAGATCTTTGACAGCATTATATTAATTTCCGTGTGTATATATATATATATATTAGGGTGGCAATATATATATTTTTGGGTCAAAAATTTGATTTTAAGTCTCACCCCTTAAATTCGTTCTACGAACTCTCAAATGGAGACCTTTGAAGAGCAGGCGCTGTAACTTAATATTTAGAGGTCGCTCAAAGCCTCTAAACATTGAATTTTTTTCAAAAAAGTGGTAAAAAACTGCATTTTTCACTCATTTTCACTACTAAATCTCTTTTAGTTACCTTATTAAAGTACCTGGCCATCAAGTTTGAGGTACAACACATGAAACAAAAATGTAAATATAAGTAATTAATGCAATCTTTGGCATAAGATCGTCTATAGCAAATATAAAATGATTTAATAAATTTAACCATTTTTTAAACATCCACAGCTTATAATCTTGTTTTGTAAGTAAATATATCAAACGCTACTTTAGAAAAACATTCTATCATCTTCAAATTAAAGCCTCTCTAAAGTTATATGCTGTAGCTTAAAAATTAATGGTCGTTAATTGCTTCAAAATATTGCTATTTTATTAAATAGTGCACTTAATGTGATTTTCTACATTGAATCCTTTTATTATTTTGGAAAATAAATTATATTATCAATATATTATTTAAATTAAGTCTACATTTCCCGCAGGAAGTTTTCGTGCATCGCATTTATCAGATTTCATATAGTTTACGCTATAGGTGATTGTTTTAATGAATTTTGTACGTACAGTCGGCTATTAAAAAAAAAGGTTGCAACATATGAAATTGGCCGCGTATCGGACCTCTTCTTCTTCCTTGGGTAATGGCTCCTAAGGAAGAAGAAGAGGTTCGATACGCGGCCAATGTCTTGCAACCTTTTAGGGCCAAAGCACATATGACAGTCGTAGTCGTGGACGTAAGTAACGCACAAGCTTTGGCGTATCCTGATCTGTCAGGTCGGGGACTACGACCGTCGTATATCGCTACGCCATGTTATGTGCTTTGGCCCTTGCCTTGGCCGGCCGGCATGATTTATGATCAAGAGACACGGTAGTGTCTCGCGCCAAGTACACGCGGAGCGAGACCGACCGTGACTCTTTTACGCGACGCGACGAGTTGCGAGTACTCGAGATGTTGAGATCTCGATAACGAGTGAACGGATCAGGTTCTAAGTAGGCTTAATCGATAGCTTGGGGTCGAATTAGGGGGGGGTTTCTCTTATAATATTTCCGCTACGTGCCCTACGAGCGGAGATATTGCGAAGCAAAGTCCAAATGTGAAAATTTATTTTTAAGAGATACTTCTACGTCGACCGTCTCTCATGCCATGGCATCATTTCATTGGCTGGAATCGCGTCCTTTTCACTTTTTCGACACTGGCGGTGCCACTAGTATCGCCAGTTTCTCGATGTATACGTGTGTGTAAACTGCGCGCAGTGCAGACCAGTGCAGACAGTGCGTTTAGCGCGCTGTCACCTGTCACAGTCAGTTATAACCTATAACACGGTATAGTGTCCCACGTCAAGTACGCGCGGAGCGAAACCGACCGTGACTCTTTACGCGACGCGACGTTTAATATTTTTTCTGATTCAAGGTAATTGTTTTACTTACATGTAATTATCCTATTATTATACGACGCGAAGCGAAACCGCACCGTGACTTTTTTACGCGACTAAGTGCATGTGACAGGAATTATAATAGTTTACAACTCTTGATAAGTCAAAGAATAATAGTTTACGTTTACGTGAGTATTACTTCTGTAGTAACTTATACGAACGATATCATCGTAGTTACTATAAAATCTCCCGTTTATGCGGAGGAATTATCGTATCGTTCGTAAGTTACTACAGAATTAAGTAACGTTCGCGTAAACGTAATATAGGTTAGATTACCGATTTCTTACAAAATTTTACATAAAACGCGAGATTCACTTATGGAAGCTTTCCAGCAAGCGACACAAGTCGACACAGGTATCGTTTTGTCTTTGTTACTCATTGCCAAAAAAGAAAGATAGAACGACGTTTGTGTCGGCTTGTGTCACTTGCTGGAAAGCTCCTTATGTATGCAAGTTTAACGCCTATTGAGTTAATATGAAATAATTTTCCTAAATGTAATAAAAATAACACAATGTTATGTATGCGGTTTGCCGTGAATATATATATATATATATACATGTGATTTCTGCCCAGTGCTCTGAATGTTATGTGATTTTCGCCCAGTGCTCTGAATGTCATCTAATCATACATATCATGCTTTGATACAAGGAACGTGAAAAAGAGCAGGAAAAGAAAAGAACAAACAGAAGAGACAGATTCAAGCTTTGTCTTTTAATCTGGACGAAGACAATGCCGAAAAATCCCCGCAGTCAGAAAATGAGCAATCTGATGGCCTCGCGATTAAGAAGATTAAGAAAAATCCAGATGTAGATACAAGTTTCTTGCCAGATAGGGAAAGGGAGGAGGAGGAAAATAAACTTAAGGAAGAATTGAGGCAAGAATGGGCTAGAAACCAGAACGCGTTGAAGGAAGAAGAAATTGAGATCACATTCAGTTATTGGAGGGATCTGGCTATCGTCGGAGTGTTATAATAAAGAGAGGTGAATGTCTCAGTGATTTAGAGAATTTTCAAGTTATTAAAATACTCCAGTGTCACTTTTGGAGTAACATTAGCGTGATATATAATGTTCTACTGCATAAATTAAATTTTCACATACAGGTAATTCTATCTATCAGCTTCTTCAGAGATGTTTAGAAGTTCTGAAGCGTGAATTCAGCGAGCTTAAAACAGTAATGGTAGATCAGTTAATGTATGTCAAGGAGGATCTTTCTTATATTACCGCACCATTATACGTTTTACGATTTTATTGTAACTAAGGTAAAGATACTAAGTGATAAAACTTATGAAGCAATATCACAATGTTGGCATGTTATTTTAATGTAGGGGAGACCGGGGCTAAACCGCCAACGGGGTTGAACCGCCAAATCAAATATCTCGGAACCTGTATATTGTGCGAACTCGCTATTAACATTGTAAACGCTGCTTATGGTACCCATGTGACCAACGGAGTTTCGGCAGGTTACCTGCCGTGTTATGATTTTTACGAGGGCAAACGTGTTTTCGGAAGGTGAAAGTGAAATTTTCTGCGCGTGGAAATATTGTAATATCTGCAATAATATTTGCTCTCCAAATCTCGAGGTACGTGATTATAAAGAGTAATGCATGCTGAACACGAATCCAGTGTAGTTTTTTCATTATCATTGATGTCTAATATTTCGTGGGCGATCAAACCTGAAACTTATGTTTGGGGCTTATCCGCCAGTAAGCACCCGGGGCTGGTCCGCCAGTCTCGTCACTGTGGCGCACCGGGCGCACGACTTTAGCTCACGGCGATTTCAGGTTAGGTTTCCCTCGAGCGTGATTCTGTCTTCCCTTGCATGTGCATCAGTTTGTGTAGGAGGGAAATGGTACGCACGTATCGTCGCAAAACGGGTGTTTTGGCCGACCGAAAAGATGGCGGACCGTTGTTTTCGAGATCGCTCACGCTCACGGCACGTCGGCGAGGTACGGCGAGGCACGGCACGGCTCTGAGATCCCGCGATTTCCGGGCGAGAGTTGACATGCCGCGCGCGCGGTAGATCGTCCCGACTCCCGGCCGCGGTAAATCGTCGTTGTTGGTCGTTGTGTCAGTGACAGTCGCGCGTGCAACCGCATCGTCCAGCGTTCGCCGCATCGTCTCGGCGTCATTGTCGCCGCCGTTGTAGTGGTGGTGGTGTCGGTGGTGGTCATCGTCGTCGTCGTCGTCGTCGTCGTCGTCGTCGTGGTGGTCGTGGCCGTCGTCGTCGTGGTGGTCGTGGCCGTCGTCGTCGTGGTGGTCATGGCCGTCGTCGTCGTCGTCGTCGTCGTCGTGGTGGTCGTGGCCGTCGTCGTCGTGGTGGTCGTGGCCGTCGTCGTCGTGGTGGTCATGGCCGTCGTCGTCGTCGTCGTCGGCGCGTCGAGGAATCGGCGCGAGGACGCCGTCGAGTCGGTAAAATGGTCGCGCTCTACCGCGAGCTTTTCTAACCCCCCTGTCGCTATTTATCGCTCCCCCGCGAGAAACGCGGCTTGGTTAGGTTGCTCGAGGATCCGCGCTGATCCTATGGCACCGGAACGCCGTCACGCGTATTCCCCGTGGTTGCCCGCGTTGACAATGTGACGTGCCGTTGGGGAGTTTACGATTTGGTTAACCTCTGTATTCACGTGCTTAAATTGTTTTATGGAATAGGTAAAACGATTATTTTTTAATAATGTTTTGCATAAAAATTTTAAATAAATTTTTATATTTTTCTCTTAAAAAACAATTATTAAAATGTATCCTATCATTTTTCAGGATTAGATGTACGTATATGTATTGAAAATGCAATGTGGCGGATTAGCCCCGGGGGGTGGCGGTTCAACCCCGGCATTTTTGAGATTTCAATTTTTCCACCGTTGTCGTTTTTGCTCTATACCGGTTAAACAAAGCAACATAGATAAAAATTTCCTATATAAATTTTGTAGCTAAAGGTTCACTCTTTACAGTGGTATACCACATTTAACTAAAATTATTTATTTTCTTGTTAAAAATCGGTACCAAAAAAAAACTGGCGGTTTAGCCCCGGTCTCCCCTATGTAATATTGCGATTCAAATTCATTCAGTTATGTGATAATATTTAATTCATTTACTCGATTATGTAGCTCTACTAAATTACAGTCCTTTGAATCTGAATCCTTTAAACGAAATTGGACAATTCGTTGAATCTAAGTTTATCAGATTTTATCTTTCTTCCTATTTTTATCCGACACTGTATACTTGTCATAACTTTTCGTTGGATCAAAAGGTTCCCATCTACTCGCTGGAAAAATGTGTTTGTTCCTCTCGTACCATGATCTAATGAGAAATAACATAAAAGAGAATTATACAAAGTATTCTTTTAATGATAAATACCTAAGTAAAATTTTTCCGGCATGTGATTCCTCGGTTTCGACAGAAGCATCGTGCATAACACGAATATCATCGTGGACGTCAAATGTGAACAGAGGCCCGCTCTTTCCTCGTGCTTATAGATATCCATTAACAGGTGGTACTTATGGTCGGCAGTCCAGACTCCGGAAAATCGCATTTTGCAAAGAATTATCTGAAGGAATACGGATACGTCAACAGAGACACTTTAGGCAGCTGGCAGAAGTGCATTGCTGCAGTCCAACAATACTTGAATCAAGGAAAAAGTATAGTTATAGACAATACCAATCCTGATCCAGCTTCGAGAAAGAGATATATTGAGATAGCCAAGAAGCGCAATGTCTCGGTCAGATGTTTCGTCATGACGACAAGTATAGAACACGCGAAACGTAATAATAAGGTAATCGGAAATTAACATTAACCGTCATCGTGTGAAAGAATCGTATGAAGTAATGTTTCCGAAAATTCTAATCGATTTATTATTATATTACAGTTTCGCGAGTTGACTGATCCAAGCCACATTTCAATCAACGAGATTATTATCAACTCCTACGTGTAAGTAGATTTTAGATATATACATCTCTACACTCAAAATTATTTATCTTTGGATATGTAATTATACTTTGATGTTACTCTTTTGCAGGTAAATGGTCGACAGAAGCTTACAATGTGGTACAAAATTGTTCCTCAAAGGGAGTTGCTGCCCAAACTCAGATTGAAGGTCGCATTCAAACTAATATTTATGCAAATATTTATTTTATGATACAAAATTATGAGGTAAGTAGTTATTATTATCCAATCTTCGAGAATCTCTTTGCAGATGCGCAAATTAATTGAAATTAATTGATTTTTTAAAACTAATTTCCCTTACTGAAGAACTGGTAATGAACGGACATGCTGAACAAGTAGACATGGGACCAGATGAATGAAGCCAGAAACACTTGAATCCATCTGTACATAAGAGTTGTCAAGAAACTCTACAATTTTCACGCATAATCCGCGATTCTTAGTCAGTATGGACTAGAGTTTAATACAATCGCCATTGATGATCCCCTTTAATCGCGTCAAAATTGATTATTTCGCTTTTTGACTTCGTTCTTTACTCATGTTATAAAATAGTTTTCCGATTGTGTAGAATATTTTTATTTAGAAAGAAATTTATAAAGATTGTTATATTGATCGTAGAGTAGAGAAAACAATAAAACTTAACATTTTACAAAGTAGTGTCACATTTAAACTAGAACATTGTATCGAATAACTCGTGACTCATGTCTATTTCTGATTGGGGACGATTCGAGAACTCATTGAAATAATTTAATTTCTTTTCACGTTTAAATTTAGGTCACCGTAGATTAAACTTGTTACCTTAGAAGTTATTGTTAAATGGCGCATTTTATTTAATATTCCGCAGTTCACTGTTGTGGCATAAAATTATTTTATGTTTCAAAAGATGGAGACTAAGCTTTCGGATTAATCCAGATGTACGCATATATACTGTATATATTTGATTAATTGTTTACTTAGATATCGATGATTCTTGCGCGATATGCTAATACATTTTTTTCTATGCAAGATTTCAATGCAGTAGAAACTAGTTAACTGAGAAAAAGAGTCTATAAATGATTCGTAACTCGTGCAATTGCGCTCAACTGGAAACGTTTGGCAGTTATGAAATGTTAATATTTAATATTGTTGTTAAACATAATATAGAAATATTTTTCTAGGAAATGTATACAAGTAAGGTTACAATCATTAAATCGCTCACAGTGCTCACGTACATAACTTTGTCGCGCGCTGCGATTAACTCAATTTATTATAATTTATTATAATTTTTTAACATAGCGAAAATATAGCGCAATGAACATCGTTACGTAATAATCATTCGTAATTCATTTTCGTGTATATAATAATTTTCGTGTATATAATATGTAGCTGACCGCAATCTTTGACTCTATTCAAATTTTGTACAACACTTCATTTAGCATTGTATTAATCATTAAGTAGCTTTGAGTACATTTAGTAGCTTTTGTATATTCGTCAGTTTAATCCTTGACGTTATTAAGACTTGCATGAATTTTTACCGCAAGTTCTCTTACATCTTTTATACGCCTTCTGTAAAATATATAAAAATATATCATAACTGAATTAACTCGCATATCTTGGTCTGTCTTTTTTTTCTCCATTGCTTAACTTCTATTCGCCTCCCGACTTGACGTATACGCTACTATACTCGTCCAAGACGTTATTCGCGACATTTACAAGCTCTCTGTCTTTCTCTTCAATCGCTCTAAAAAAAAATGTGTCGTCTTGAAGTGATTGATCTCCCTAAAGGATTTAAAAGTTACGCTTTGCGAAGACATAAGATATACGTTAGCTGGAAAATCGATTTACAGCGGGATTAGAAAAAGACGGAATGTTATGCGGTCGGTTCTTCAACAGTATAACGGCTAGGTTTCGCGACTAGGTTAATCCACTTGTATATCGGTCATTGCGATCTCGCTCTTGTACATACTTGACTCATCGTCATGAGACTAGCTCCATTGTTCGCGAAGATACTTTTCTCTTGTTCTCTCTTCTGCTACTCTAAGGCGCGCGCGCGCGCGCGCGCGCGTGTGTGTGTGTGTGTGTGTGTGTGTGTGTGTGTGTGTGTGTGGTGTGTGTGTGTGTGTGTGTGTGTGTGTGTGTGTGTGTGTGTGTGTGTGTGTGTGTGTGTGTGTGTGTGTGTGTGTCAAACGTTTTACCTATTATTAACAATTTCAGACACATTACATTTTTATTTTTAAGTAGTAATTTTTTTCTGTGGTATACATATGTATAGCATTAACAAGGTATACAACTAAAAAGGTTACAGATTATTATTTTTAAAAAACTAAGCAAAATATTAAATTGTTGTTTTCTTTAGAAATAATAGTCCGTAACACCTTTAGCTTCACACCTTGTACATACTGTTTATAAGATTATAAGATATATTGTTTATAAGATTAAGATGCGTAACACTACAAAAAGGCGTGATATCCGTACAAAATTACCTTTTTTAAAAAAAAGGTAAAAAAAGGCGCCAAGTACACGCATAGTAGTGTATATGTATTATGTTGTTACCTCGAAAAAAACAAAGTGGTAGTAAAATACCTCCAAATAGCTTTACCCTGTACATACTGTTTATAAAATGCGTAATACTACAAAAAGGCGTGATATCCGTACAAAATTACCTTTCTTAAAAAAAGGTAAAGAAAGGCGCCAAGTACACGTATAGTAGTGTATATGTTGTTACCTCGAAAAAAAAGAAAGTGGTAGTATTATACCTCGAAAAAACCTAAGTAACAAGTGGTAGACGTACTCTTTGTATCTCGAAAAATCTCGAAAAAATCTAAGCAGTAGTATCTTTATTTCCAAAAAATTATAACCCAAGTGATACACATCACAAAATTATGTTACCTTATCAAAGAAGAGTCGCGCTTCAAGTGATCTATTACAATTACAAAAAAAAGAAATGATATCTCTTTAAATTACAGCGCCAATTACAGAGAGAACATATATATTGCCTCAAAAAATAATTGTTGCACTACTTTGAAAAATCTTTACATGGTGTCAATTAGAAAAAGAATGTATGATAACAATTTTATAAGATTAAAAAATTTTATTTAAATTTAACAAGAGAATACAAGATATTTAAATACAAAGTTTACATGTGTATTTTTTAGTGGTCACAAAGAATTACAGAGGAACAGTACAAAATAAAAATATTTTATTAAAATATTTAATCCAACGAGGGAATACAAGGTATTTAAATACAAAGTTTATGTATGTATTTTTCAATAGAATAAAAGATTTAATCACAAAGAATTACAGAGATAGTACAAAATAAAAATATTTTATTAAAATACATAAATTTTTCTTGTAAAAAAACTTGGCGCTGCTAGACCTCGAAATTTTAAATAAATAAGGATAACAATAAATAAAAATAATTCATAGAAGAATGCGACGGGAGTAACAAAATGATTATCAGCGTGGTGTGTATGTGCGAGCGAGTGATATGGGTGTGCGTGACGACGGCGAATAATGCGGCTTATAATTAAGTATAGGATAAGTTTATTTATTTATTTAAAATTTCCAGGTCTAGTTTTTTTACAAGAAAAATTTATGTATTTTAATAAAATATTTTTATTTTGTACTATCTCTGTAATTCTTTGTGATTAAATCTTTTATTCTATTGAAAAATACATATAAACTTTGTATTTAAATACCTTGTATTCCCTCGTTGGATTAAATATTTTAATAAAATATTTTTATTTTGTACTGTTCCTCTGTAATTCTTTGTGACCACTAAAAAATACACATGTAAACTTTGTATTTAAATATCTTGTATTCCCTTGTTAAATTTAAATAAAATTTTTTAATCTTATAAATATTACCACATGCCTCGGTAGTCGAATTGGTACGACACCCTTCACGGAATGAGGGAGGTTCCAGGTTCGAATCCTGGCTGAGGTAATATTTTTCGCAATAAATTCCTTACAGTTTTTAGATACACACGGATATATACACACGGAAATTAATATAAGGCTGTCAAAGACCTAATCTTGGACCGTATGGCTTTGATTCTAATTTGATTGTATATCGTAACGGTTCTATTTCTCTTATTATTATTTGCAACAAATAAATGTTTAACAAAAATAATCGTTGGGTTTTGTACTTCAGACTATGACCTTTTAAAAGAATAGTCTCATTTGGGTCGAGACTTCAAAAAGTATAATTATTTTAACAAATAAAAATGGTGAAATTTTAGAGGGGATACAGAGAAAAATACAGAGAAAAATAAAGTTTAACTTTCTTTTGCTTAGAAATAAATTTTTATTGTAAAAAATGGTTAGTTATATAAAATATCGTTACAAATATAAAAGAAAATTATAAATAAAAAGTACAAAAGTATCATATTGTTCGGCGTTTCTTTTCGCCATTTGATAAATAATCCTCTAATAATGATAGATGTGCTTTAATTAGCAAAAATTATTAGAAATATAGTGAAAAAACGAAAAAAGAGACATTTACTTACGCTTTTTTTTTTTTTTTTACGTGGGGAAATCCTCATTTACTGGAATCCCTGACCCGAAGGTCAGGTTTCAACCAGTAGTCCTCCTCTGGTGTTGGAGGGGGAGGACCCCCTCACCCTCTGGGAGGAGGAGTGAGGGGAGTGCCGGACTCTTACCGGCTAAAACCCCACGGGTGTCCATCTCTGCGTCTATGGAGGGCGCCCGGGAACTTATTATAATTGCGTCCGGAACGCCTTCCGAGACATTTACTTACGCTGGTAAACACTAACGCCGTCAGCCGTCTGGGTCGTTTAGGGCACAGACTTAATTTTGTCGGGTCGTTGCTCGAACACGTATTGACGGAAACCGACGTCATTACGGCAGCGAACCCCTCTACTGTCAACTGTTTTTTAGGAGGGGGAATGCCAAACATCACTTCCTTCTCTCCACGAAATACAAGGAAGAAATTTTGCTTGGATCTTTAAAGTCCCAGATGGCTGACGGAGAATTAAGTTTCGGTATATTTCAGCCTAGTTCAGTGCAATTTATGTGAAAAATGCTTTTTTCTTTTTCAGAATATCTTGGATAAGTTCAATCCTGGAGCAAGGCAGCTGATCAACGCAGGCAAGGCGTATCTGAAGGCTCTTCACGGTGAGTGAATTAAATGGAGTGTGCCGGAGCGCTCGGAAAAAAGAGATAGAAACGGATGGGTTTGGTTCGCGAGTGGAAAGAAGGCCGGTGCACAAAGAACGGCTAGGGGGTGGAGAAGGGGGAGAACTTCGTGTTAGCCCCTTGGGTCCTGTTGCAGGATCGAATTGCCAGCTCGTTAGCATTGTGAGCTTTTGCCCTGCCTTTTCCGTCTTCTTCTTTTTCCGTCCTGGCGCGGGACTGATTAATTTATTTTTTATTACGAGGATACAGACGGGTTAATGATATATGTTTAGGATTTTTCATACGCTATTACTTAATCGGGCCGCGATTAACAATATTAAATATTTTTGAATCGGCGATATTAAATATCTCGGATATCGCAATTAATATTGAATGTTAACATTTCGTATATGTGTACGGAAACAAGAAACAAATCCCTGTTCTTTAATTTTGAAATCAAAATTACATAATTTGGTGCATTGATGTGAGAATCTTTGTTAAGATGAAATCCTAAACTTTGAGCGTGTGCATTTTTCGACGTCAGTTTCGGAGTATTCCTCACTACGTTTCTAACTGTCGCGTTCCGTATTGGCTCTGTACACGTGTTTATTCCTCTTTCTACCTTTCGCACCTTCGCAGCCTTTCGTGGCCGGGTGAGATCAATCACCTTTGGGAATTAACCCGCTGACCCTGAAACGGACGGCTCGCGTGCTGCCGTCATGTGGGTCGCCTGCTACTCGCTGTGGGATATCGCTCCTGGTGTTCTTAGGGATAGAAAGGGGAATAATTTGACGATGGAAATGTCTTCGTGTTCCTTTGCGCCTTGGGCGTCTTCAGACGCGACCTTATTTCACGCAATTAATTGGTGATAATAGAAATATATTTCATAATAATTAATGACCTCTTTTACTACCCTTTAATTGCAGTCTAATTGGAAAATTAAGAAAATTGAGATTTTGTCCGAAAATTTTATTGAATTCGTATTATTTGAGAAGTATGATTTAAAGTTGAATGAAAGAAATATTTAATTATCTGTTTAGTTGTTTAAAAAGTTAATTATTATTAAGATTGTACAAGATATAGAATATATAGAAAATTGTTAAATATTAAAGAATATACATCGATAATTTTTTCACGAATAAGTAGACGAAGTTGGGATAATTTAAAACACGCGAGCAACGTGAACCATCACGATATCTAGATTATTAATTGTAAGTATTACAACTTAGCTGCTGACTTTTTAACCTAGCGTACAAAGTGGCAACTTGTCACAACTCACAACGTGTCACAAAGTTAATAATTAAAATTGAAGATTTGGTGTGTATCGCTTACAACACACACACACACACACACACACACACACACACGCACACAGCGTAAGGTTTATATAAATATATAAGTTTATTATACATAAACTTTTATTTTCCAGTCAATCTACTTCACAGATTCTTAGTTGCTTTTTGTTGCAAGTAAAACTAAGCTAGAACTTTAAGGTAGTCTATTTAGCAAGTGTACATATGGTGTACACTTCTATTGTGTACGATAAAAAGGTAAAAATAGCGATATCGGACAATTTTGAGATAGTTTGTATAAGTATTGCATTTTATATTCTATTGTTTCTTTCTCTTACGAGTAATAATATTATGATAAGTGTACATTATAAGTATATATTATTATGAGTACAAGTTTTAAACATGTATATGTTTTACATATATTTGTATGCCATTGTTACAAAGAGCACAAAAATTAGAATTGGTTAAATAAATTAGAATATAATAAATATGTAATAATTATTATAGACTATTTAATTATTAATCTGCCTTAAAATGAGTAAAATTATTTTTTTACAAAATTAATTAGGTGTTTTACCTTGTTCAACATGATTCAAATTATTCTACAAAAATCTACCTTCGAAAAATTTATTATAACATTAAATATCGCGCGATCTTCCGAGAGTTTTCCGCATCGAGTCGGCGGCTTCTCGTTGATGGCTGGGAATTTGTTTAAGGAGCGCTGGGGAAAATAGTACTCGGCGGCGGAAAGTAGTTTGCGCAGCGGCACAGTCGGCTTTACATCTAAAGTGACTTAAAAGTTTCGCGCGGGCCGCCGGTCTTTGATGTAACGGTATTACCCTGTCGAAAGTGGAAGCGAGATACCTACTCCCGCAGCAGGGGAGGCCTCGCCATTTCCGCCAGATGAAAATCGACTGGCATTCCTGCGCCTCACGGCATATAATTAATTCTTCTCCTCTCACTTTTACGTCTATTTTTTCTTCGATTTTTTTTGTGTAACTTTACTTCTGAGCTACGATTTATAATCATTCTGCAACCATTCTATGATAAACGCGCGCGATATAATATCACTTTTTCAGAATATCCTGGAAGAATTCGATTCTACCGCTGATAAGATCGCCAATATAAATTATGCTATTATCACAATCGATGCTTTCGAGTTTCCGAGATACCGAGACCGAATGCCGAAACTCCTTGCGGAAAGGGATAAGATCGCAACACCAATCCGTTGCTGTCGACTTTATAGAACGCTTTATGGAAAAGTTCGGACAAACAGAATCGCGATAATTTCTTCAGCGGTGGTGGTTTGTGAACTTTTTTATCTCGATGCGATTAGGACTGCAAGCTAGCTAGATGCTGAGCGAGGATCCAGAGAGCAAGTGGAGGAGCATACTCGTGGAGTTGGGCGTTGTACAAAGGACGACGCAACTTCCTTTAACGAGTTCCGCGCCGGGAAAGAGAGCTAACTCGATTAGGAATTAATTTTTGACGACTCGTGAAAGACTAGACAAAGGGGAGATTTCTGCAAATGGCGAAAGATGAGGGGACAAAAAAAAGGACGAGTGATAGAAAGGAATTAAGGTGAAACCAGAGCTTTTCAGCTCTGCCTTTGTGGGGGTAAATTATATTCGATTTTCCGTTGATACGTTGGCGGACTTTTAATCTTCTGCTAAACTTTTCGATTTTTGTCTGACGTAAATGATGCATATTTCGTAATATTTAATAAATTTTTAAATATTTTATACTTAATTTTGCTTCCTCATAAAGAAAGCTTTGTTTTCGTAAAAAAAATTTTTTCGAGTTATCTTTGGAAAAGTGTTTAGAATGTTCTAAAACGTCGAAAAATCACTTTTGAACAAAATGTCTGTGTGTATGTATGTGTGTGTGTGTGTGTGTGTGTGTGTGTGTGTGTGTGTGTGTGTGTCCTTTTTTTTGTTTATGGTATAACTTCCGTAATTTTTGAGATATCGGGATGCATTTTTTTTAATCGATAGAGTATCATGTAAGGAAGGTTGGGATTGAATTTGGCGGTGATCGGTAAAGCGGTTCTTTTTTAATAAAATTTAGAATTTTGGTAAAAATGTTTGTGGTTGTTCTAACTTCCGCAAATTTGGAGATATCGATCTATTTCTAATTTTATTATATTCTTCAGTCTTTTCTACCCCTATTTCATATATAATTCTTTAAGATTTGGTTGATTAGACCCAGCTTTATACGCAATCAAAGGTCCATAATTTTGAGAAATGCCTGTAATAGCTCTAACTCCCGTAAATTATAGGGCTGTTTCTAGTTTTATTATATTCTTCAGTCTTTTCTACCCCTATTTCATATATAATTCTTTAAGATTTGGTTGATTAGATTCAGCTTTATACGCGAACAGATATTAGCCGTAATAAAGCTTATCACGATAAAAGAAAGTGTGCAAGTAGAAACTTGCACATTGCTTCCTCATAGTTTTTAAGTGTGTAAGTAGAAACTTGCACATTGCTTTTTCATAGTTTTTAAGTGTGCAAGTAGAAACCTGCACATTGCTTACTTATAGTTTTTAAGTGTGCAAGTAGAAACCTTCGCTCACAAAGCTTCCTCTATGAGAAAGCCAAAACAAATAAATACTAATAATTATGCATCGAATAAAATACAAGCTTTCTCATAGAGGAGCTTTGTGAGCGAAGGTTTCTACTTGCACACTTAAAAACTATAAGTAAGCAATGTGCAGGTTTCTAATTGCACACTTAAAAACTATGAAAAAGCAATGTGCAAGTTTCTACTTGCACACTTAAAAACTATGAGGAAGCAATGTGCAAGTTTCTACTTGCACACTTTTTTATTAATTTCTTAGACAATTTTTCATTTACAATTATTTAGATAATTAAATATATTTCCTCAAGATTATCATTTGTTTAACTTTAAATAACATTTTTCAAATAATTCAAATTCAGATTTCATGTGAAATCTTAACCTTCTTAATTAGCCAATCAAACTCCGGCAACGTTATCAAAATGCGGTTCTCCAACTAAAAACGGTGAATTTATTCCCGAACCGTCTTTGTTCTTAGCGGAATTAATTTGTCTTTTCCACCGGAAGGAACTTGCCGATTGTCGAACTTATACCCAGACCCCACAACTCATACCCCCGCGCCATATACACGGTATCCTATCAGAAGCCGACTCTGCGACAATTTATAACGACTCGTCGAGCCACTTTGAGAGGCTCAATCCTGCAAGAAACTTCGTTCTTTCTCCCTTCCGCTTCCCGCGTCCTCTTCGTCCTGCATCCTTTCTCCGATTTTCCGTCATTCGTCTGCCTCCTAAGGACGCCCCTTAAATACCAGGAGTTTCGCGTTTCCATTTGATCGAAAGGTGCATGAGACGTCTTTTCGAATATTATTGCTCCTTACGTGTGTGAGGAAGTGCTAGAAACTGGTGGAATCTTAAAGCGACGAGTACATTATTTAGAAAATTTTTCTTCGCATTTTACTCTCTAAAAGTCGAAGAATAAAGTATCGCTCAAAACGAGTGAAATGCAAGTGTAACGTGAAAATTGAGCCTGCGCACTTCGAATGATTCGCCACTCTAATTGTAAGAAAGAATAAAATTGTGCTCTATCAGTTGGAATGAAATCGCACTCCATTTGAGTAAAAGGGCACTCTTTTCGAGATCAATGTTCATAGGAGTGAATTATGTCACTCTATAATTTTGAGTGGAAAATTTCACTCTGTTTATAGAGTCACTTATCAGTCGATTTTTAGTGAATCATGATTCACTATAGCTTTAGAGTGAGATCATATCACTCCGGTAAAGTAGCCGCTCCAAAAATTTGAATGAAAAATTCACTCCTATCTTATGAGTGCCTGCATTTACTGAAATTAGAGTGACAACCCTCTCTTTTGGAGTGACTATTGCAATCACTCTAATATATTAGTGGCAAAACTATTCTATGTGATTTAGAGAGTATATCTACACGGAGAAAAAGTTACGGTTGCTACAACAGAATAATAATGTTAATTTTCGCCCATCCATACAAAAGGGTTATGGAAACCATAGTACTCTGGAAGTGACCTATATGGTTGCCCTAACCTTAGTGAGTGTAGCTACTATATGGATGTTGCAACCATAATATATGGATGTTACAACCATAATGAACAAATATTCACCCGACAAAAAAAATTATTTATTTCGAAATTTTATTACTATTTTTTAACTAAATTTGTTTCTTAAGGTGATTGGGCTAAGTACCGTATGAGTCGATATAAGGTCTAAATTTTTTTTTAAGAAAAACCCTTTTTATGCATATATTCTAAACACTTGTATAATTACTAGTTTTATAATGTAACTTTTCATTCGATCATGTATCAATTCATCTACTGATAAATGTAAACAGTTCAAGATTTGACTTCAGTTGACATTCATACAAGAGAAATGTCGGCAATGTCGCGACATTGCATCTCTTCGCTGTAGGCAGCTATCATGCCAGTGCCATGTGTTTGAGTGAGGTTATGTATTGTGTTTATGTTGAAAAATAATGGAAGATAACAAACAATTGCGATAACGGGAGATTTGCTTGCAAAAGAATAGTGCTGTGGAAAGAAAACACTACACGGCGCGGCGTTGCCACATGTTCACGTCGCGTACAGCTGATCGAAAGGCCGACAAGAAACGCGACGATTCATCAACTTTTGATTGAATTTTTGGCCTTATTACACGTCAACGTCGTTTTGCCTTATACTTAACAAGTGCTAGAAGAATCAAATAATGTTATTTTCAGTTTTTTGAACTTGTTTCTTTACAGATAGTGAGTGAAATCCTCGAAAAATGTGTGTTTCCGGTACAATTTCCCGTAAAACCTATGTTAAAAATGCCAACTTTGAGATTTAATAGTTGCTTTCCATTTACATCAAAACTCAGATAATTCTCATTTGTGATGTCATTCTGTCTTTATTATTCATGAATTGCCAAAAAGGATAGAACGACGTCACAAGTGAGAATTATCTGAGTTTTGATGTAAATGGAAAGCACCTAATATCTCAAAAACTAGACGTCAGATCTTCTCAAAATTGCAAATTTAAGTGTATTTAGGTTTTTTTTATAACATATTTTTTAATCAGATTTTTTTCTTTGACATGCTCTGATGGCCCAATCACCTTAAGATGCAGTCTATAATTATAAATATTTTCTCGTATTTGAAAAAAACACTTACCTTGGTGGGATTCGAACTCGGGACCTCTGGATCGTGAGCCAACTGCCTTACGTGGTAGACTACTTCTTAATTTAATGTGAGTGTTATATTAGTCTACATATGTCATAACCAGCGCAAATATATAATTTTTCAAAAATCATCTTAAGAAACAAATTCAGTTTAAAAAGAGTAATAAAATTTTGAATTGGATATATGATGTAATATTTCTTAATGTCGGGTGAATGTCAGAAACCAGTGTCGGCTTATTACGAAATTTTGTGTTCGTAAATATATTTATGAAAAAAGTATATTTATAAAGTTAAAACATCCTTATCAAATCCACTTTATTCTATGCAGAAATTCTTTTGCGCGCGCAATGGAACTAAACTCTCAATCATGCAGTGATTCAGTGCTGTACCGTGCAGCTATATCTTATGGATCTCTCAACCATAATATTTGTGCTGCAGACCACATAAGAGAGATAGCAATAATTCTTTGGTTGAGGCAACCATATACGAGGGTATTGTAACCGAATGTCACGTATCGTAAGAACTACGGTTATGAAAACTGTATAAATGAGCATATCTTAACAGCTACATTCAATGTAATATCAATTTAACTTGAATTCACATACATTTCTTTTTCAATCATAGAGAATGTTGTTGTAACAACCGTAGCAATTTTCTCCGTGTATACGATTAGATAATGATAATATATAATTATATAACATAGAGTCAAATGATAATGAGAAGTACGAGGTTATTTATGATAATTTATCACTTACGGTTAAGCTCGCTTCAGGCGTTTACAGACCGCAGATTTTTTCGCGCGGGATGACGAACGAGCGGGTGGCCGAGGGCTGGAAACGCGACGGTGGTCGACGGTCGCAGGGGGAAGGAGAATCAGCGAATGTGATTTGAAAAGTTTTTTCGTTAAATAGCGCAAAAATGCGCGGGAGATGTCGAATGTAGACAGGAGGGTGACAGCGATCCGGGGTGGAGAAGGCCGCACGGCAAAGGGTGCGTGGGAAGGGTTGAACGTCCGGCCTGGGGCGGACAATGACGAGCGAGGGTACCGACTGATTTTAATTATGGAATCTGTGCAGGTGAAACGCTCAATTTTCCCGCCGGCACATGTCCACCCCGTTTCCCACCCCACCCCATCCCCTCCTCTTCCCTGTTACGCTCCGGATCACCCCTGTCGCCTCTTTTTACCTCTGTAGTTTGGACCTGCAAGGTTCCGCGATTTCAATTTCGCGCCATCTCTTTACCTTCTTTTACCCCCCTGGCCACCATCCCCCCTTCCGGCTGGTCACTCTTTAATATCGATTTTCTCTCGAACGGTCGAAAATATCGCAAGAGTATCGAGTTACGCGGGCCGCACTCGCGACTGTCAAGCCTCGTCGTTTGTTGTTTGTTCTACACTACACTTTACGGGATCAGAGGTGAGGGGTGGATAGGTAGAAAGAGGTGTGCAACTGTGTAGGGGAGACCGGGGCAAACTCGACACGATTTTTTCACAGGCAATTTTCAATAATTAATTAAAATTTTCAAGCAAATTCAATAGTACACATTTAAAGAGTGTTCCTTCAGGTACAAAATTGCTTAAGGAAGTTTTGCTTAGTATGTCGCTTAGTTTTGCCCCCAGGAAAGGAAAAGTAATGCGAAGATAAATTTTCAAATTAAAAAATGCAAACTCGACACTTTGATCGACACAACTTGACCTGGAACTTATTTTTTATTGTCTGAAACTGGAAATACATTGTTTATCGTGTATTTGGAAAGTACAAAAATTCGGAATTAAGTAAAACAATTATTGGAAATAATGAGAACAAAACTTGTTGAACTTTTAATTATTTTCATCTAAACTCACGTCTAAAAAACAATTTATGCAAGTAAATTCGCGATCGGACGTGCACACACATTTGTCATGAGCCATATAGCTGCATGACAAGCATCGTTTGTTATTGGGAGCCGATAAAACAATGTCGACTTTGCCCCGAACGTCGTTTTTCACTTTTGTCACTTCAAAAATATACAAATTTTGAAAATATGCAAAAACTATTATCGGATTCGTATAGAGCATCAAATTTCCCATCAAAATCACTTACATATAGATTCGCAAGAGTAAAGCTCGATGAAAGAGTAGAAATTTTCGAAAGATCAAAAAAATTACTTTTCACCATGAAAAACGCTTATGTCGCGCTAAAAATTACACCATAACTCAGAATGTCACCAAAAATTCCGTTCATAATACTGGCACATAAAGACGCATTTACAGTAGGAAAGGCAAGTTTCTACGATAGATTTAAATTGGCAAAAAGCCTAGTGTCAAGTTCGCCCCGGTGTCGAGTTTGCCCCGGTCTCCCCTATGTGTATTTACTGTTCCAACTAGAAACTCTGTTTTAAAGATCGACAAAAAATCGGCGCGCAGTCATTTACTGAAGTTTAGAAAAAGTATACAAAATTCACACACACACACACAATATTGCTATTATATTATAGGCAACCAAGATCCAGTCCGGACCGTAAATGGCGTTTTTATCTTTAATTGATTACGATTAATGAATAACAGAATAACGTTAATCTTCTTACTTCTCAGCGAGATATTTACCGAGATAATCAACTTTCTTGGAATTTTCCAAATTCTAGTCAAAGATATTTCAATGAAAGGGACGATATTTTAGGATACTCTATACACACTTTAACGTCGAGTATTTAACTTTGCCGGACGTTGCATAAAAAGTCCGACGGTTAATATATTCCGCTCACGTTCTCCGGGACTGCAATTTGCACTGTTGCGAAAATCTCACCGCGGAAGGGGAAGGAAAAAAGAACGGCGGAACTGGCGGAAGTTATTTTCGCGAATATTATGCGATCGAGAGAGTCGCGCGACGCGCTGCACGAAAATGACTCCGTTTTGCATAAAAAACGTGCGTCGCGTCGTCCGCGTAATGCGCATAAATAAAACGCGTAATAAACGCGCGGGGGCGCAGGGGGACGCGGGGGGTTGAATTATGCGCGCGAGATAGAGCGCGACCCCTCTCGTCTGCGGGCGACTGACGTGGGAAATCCTTCGCAAGCGCGCGCAAGAGCGCCGTGAAAAATATCCCGCAAAAAATGACGCGGCGGCCTTATCGCAGTGAAACGCGTGTTATGCTTTTATTGGGATTGATAAGCGCGGTACACGATGGCTCGCGCTATCGCGTGATAATATGACCGAGTAACATAATCAACCCGGGAACCTCACTTTTCGATTCTTCGAAAGCGCGATCTGTAATTTGAAACATGAATGGGGGAAGAGGGGGAAGACTGGGAGAACGGGAAATATAAATTGACGTTTCGTGTCAGCGTTATCGATAAAGCGCAGTACATGTGTTCAGATCGATGCAGGAAATGTATAATAATTCGCCTCATTAATTATTACACACTCGTGTAACGAAGTGAAGGACTCTAACAGATAGCGTTACGAGAAAATTTAGGGCAAGACCTTGTTCTTGAGAAGCCACTTGTTTCAAATTTTCCTGTCACGCTATCTGTTAAGAGAAACATTGATCCTGATAAATAGCACATCTTTCGATTAGAAAGGTATATGCGCGCAATGGCGCAATTATCGCTCGCAATTGCTATGAAACTCACGAGTCGGATGATTCAACAGAAGTAAACTCTAAAACTAATGCATTTATGTCGACACTGTTAACACGTTGAATGTCGAATACGAGTTAATTCGTAGTTGGCGATCTATAGGTGAATGTCTGATCGCCGACTCTTTGGGAAGATCTTTTGAAAAGACTTTATTGTGTTTGGATGAAGAATAAATATAATTAAATAGCATTGAAATATGTTGATGTAAAAACGGCGTTAGGGGCAAAGTTACCTAATTATACAGTGGCAGTTAATGGGAAAAATTTATGTCGTTTCGCATCTCTAAGAATACGCGTGAAGTTACCGACTCGGAATTTTTGCTAATTTCGATCTAAACGGCTCGCGCTTGACTTGCATGGACTTTCGCTCGCTGAATTCATGATATCGCGATGCTGATGATATCGCGATAATGCGCGCGGATTCGCATACAAGAAGCGGTAAATGGAGTTTCCGCTGTAGTATCACCCGGAATCCGCTCGTATTTCCCCTTAATAGCGAATACCTTAATATCCGTGTCCGACCGGACCTGCATACCGGGTGTGCTAATGGAACCGTCACGCAGCTACGGATCGATCGCGTCCGGCTAATCGCGGCGTGCCGCGCCGCTAATTAACCCCGACCTAGGACGTGTCGTCCCTGGAATAGGAAGTTCGATCCCATTTCAGCCCACGCTCTCCTTCACCTCCTCCTCCTTTCGTCCACCACAAGCGAACATGTTTGGAATTCGATTTAATTTTTGCGATGGTTATTATCGGCGCGGTGGTTATTAATATCAACCGATAGATAACCCAGTGTGAGTGTCTATGTTCCTGCGCGGAAAGTTATTGAAGTGAAACTTCTTTAGGCACAGTAGTGAGTTTGATTTTGCGACACGAAAAAGCGTCACGAATTTTGCAACACGAAAAGTGTAACGAAAATTCGACCAATAGGCGTACGGCATTGGCGAGACGACTCCTTCTTTTGGCACGGTAGTAAATTCGATTTTGCGACACGAAACTCGAAAGTGTAACGAAAATTCGACCAATATGCGTACGAAATGAAACTTCTTTGGTACGGTAGTAAGTTCGATTGTGCGACACGAAAAAACGTCACGAAAAAGTGTCACGAAAATTCGACCAACAGTCGTACAAAGTGAAACTTCTTTTGGATCGGTAAGTAAGTTCGATTTTGCGACTCGAAAACGCGTCACGAAAATTCGATCAGGCGTACGGCACTGGCGAGACGGATATAGTGAGAACTGCGTGTAACACATTTTCGAGTTGCGGGCGGCTGCGTGGAGTGACTAATTCCGTTGTATTGTTTTTGTATTAATTTCAGAAAAGTTATGGCAAAACCTTGCCTTTCAGAAGTTTCACTTCTAACGCGCGTAGCGACCACGCGTTTATTTTTATTTCTTTCCGGAAATTAATAGCGCTCAGGTGTACATCGTCGCCCTCAGGTGAGAAACTTTCCCCTCGCGCTATCGATTACAAGAGGTATCGACTTTACACGCACACAATTATTGTTCATCGCCACGAAACTCGCGAGAAAATTTGCAATAATAGCGGATTTTATATTTATTTGTACTAATTGCGATCGATGTTCTAACAGTTCATGGTTTTGCGACGAAATGCTGCAACGTGATTTTTCCTGACGAAAGAGGAAGGTGGAGATTAATTTTGTTCTAATTACGATATAATATTCAAAAATTACAGTAATAAACAGTGAAAACAAGGTTGCAACAACCAGAGTTGTTGAACGAAAGTCATTAATATTCAATAATGAATGTCATCTATTCGAGGAATTCGATTTATCTCTCGGTTCGTCCGCGAAGTGAAAAGAAATCACGGAAGACCGGCCCTCCGCGATACGGTCCTCTAATATCCCTTTAGATGGATTCCCTTTAATCCAATTTGCCGGCTGAGCGATATTAATGGATCGGAATAGCTGGCGTTCTAGGCGGAATAATCCTTAAATATTATCCTTCGCGATATCGCGCGTTTTTTCAATCTTCTCCACTTCCTTCGTCAACCTTCCTCCGAGATAGCCGCCATTTTTTCTTCCCGTGGGCTTCCTTCCGTTTTATAAACCGCAGAAATATGCAAATATTACGAAACGAGAGAAAACGAAAATAAAGTCTTTAATTTACATTAATTATACATTTTGTTCGCTGATTACTTCGGTATCTTAGTGGTTGATGATGGTTCTCATTATTTATCCCGCGCACGATAATTATTTCCATGAATGTGAAATCTCAATTTTCTAGGTTACCTATCAGAATTATATTTTGATTATATCAATAATGACTTGAGGTCTTCTTGATACGTTACGAAACATGGCCGCGACTGCTGCTCATTCTTTTCTCATTTTCGGAGTCGCGTCGCGTTCTTCGACCCTCCGTGTATCGGGGTGTCTGCTCGTGAAAATATACGATCCCCCTGGTGAGGAAGACGGGCGCAAATAAACGCGAGCTACCTCCATTATTCGCGCGTTTGCTCGATGGACCCACCTCCCGGCACTTCAACAATGCCGCAATCGCAAAGTTTACAATAATATTGTTACGTCGGCATCTGCATGCACCCCATAAATCATCCCCAATTCTTTCCTCATTTGTGCCCTCTCCCCCGGATTCGTGAAGCGACGAAGCACCGTGGAGTTATATTTACACGAGAACCGATATCTCCGCGAAAATAGCTACACAATAATGGAACTTTCTATGCTAAGTGTGAAAAATATGTGGAAGAATTAATAACAGAAAAGTATAATTATCTCGTAGTTTTTAAGATTAATGAAATTTTTTACGTTTTTTCGCTTCTATTTTACTCGTTAAGTTTTTAATATTTCTCGGTTTTTCTATATTTCTTTTACATATATATTATATAGATACATGACGATTCTCTATGCTTTAATAAATTTGAAGTCGAGTTTTTTTAATCAAATTTGTTAGAAATTTTATTTGCTTAAAGGTAAAAAATTGTCCGAATTTTGTAGTGTGCGCTATCGGAGAAAATAGCTGATACTGTCAGAAACCGCGAAAACAAAAACAATGTACAAGCAAAAGTGCAAAGGAGTGGCCCTCATCCATCTCAAAGTCATTCCGTTCCTTTATTATTCCACTGCAACCTCATGGGCATCGCACGGGAGGGCTAGTGCAGAAGGGAGCGAAGGGCGGTCACCTCTTCGAAATTCCAGAAGGAAGATGGAAATATGAGACAACAGGGTGGCGGTCGAGGGGTGGCGCGCTCTCGTAGCGGGAGGAGGAGAAGAGGGGAGACGGAGGAAAGGTAAAGGCACGGTTAAAGTACACAGCGATGGGAATGGGGGAAGAGCGGGGGCTGCTAAAGGGGGAGAGGGGTGGTTGAAACGTAAACTTTATTCTGGACAGTGCAGCCCCCACGCTGTGCGATTCAATTATTTTTGCTCAGCCCCGACGACGCTTCCGGGCAACCTCCCTTCAGCTTTTCCCTGCCATTCTCACTCACTGCCCCCCCTCTCCCACCCCCCGTATCTCGTTGCGGTCGGGGTGGCAGACGCTTCTAATTTCATTATTCCCTCTCGAAGGACTGTCCTGTCTTTTTCTCACCCCTGCGGTTTATTTCCGCGCCAAGCATTCCGCTCATGAGAGCCTCTAACCGGTACGTTCTCTTGATATACTGGGTGCTCTGGTAAAAGCGGGATATTTATGCCGGGTGAACTGGATGACGCGAGAAGGATTACCCGACGTAAAATTTAGATTCTCGTGCTGCACCATTTGGATTATTCTGCTATTATTTTTATTTATAATTACGGTGCGCTCGACGCTGTCGCTGCAATTTATTGCCATGAATTTTGCTGAAAAAAAGAGGGAATGCGAGAGGGTCGAATTCCCTTGTAAACTCAGGCAAAAGAGTAATGCGATGCCGCCATTTGCAAAATTCATTCGCTCGCTTGGCGAAAATATTTAAAACTTTGCACCGCTTTTTCTATGCAATCGCGCCGGCGGAATTCCGCGTCGCTACTTTTTATACGCCGCGCCGCGGGGGCCGGCCAATATAAAAGTGCGTTGTTGTAACCGCTCCTCCACCTTTCTCGCCCCCCTTACTTTTCCTTTACCGTTTTCGTCACCGAAAACTGCAATTTCTCGAGGCGGGAAGGAATGCGATTAAGCGTTGATGGCTTCCTAAATGCAAACAACTCGGGAAACCGTAATCACCGGAGACAATCGCTCCCTCTTCCTCCTTCTCTCTTTCACTCTCGTCCCTCCTTCTTCTCGCGACACGGCGAGGGCGCTGTTTTACAAGCCAAGGGTGGAAATTGAAAGGGTGGGTGTGTCGATTAGCCGGCGCCTCTTAATTCACGATTATCGCCCGCCGCGGTATTCACTTCCGGAATGCAAAATGGCGGCGTCACCAGATCGCCGCTTGGCGTCTATTCTTTTTTCCTTTTTCCCTTCTCTCTCTTCCCCGTCTTTTTTAAAATTAATTTCTCTCCTTTTATGTAGGTCCCTTGCCGCGCACATAGTTACGCGAACACATTTTTATTTTTTATATACTTTCAATTCTTAAAATACCGAAATTGCGCATTGCTTCGAATTAATTTATTGATCGTTATTTCCTAGAAATAAAGGAAGACATTTGTGAGACATTTCTTGTCTTTTATGCAAATTGAAATTGCGATATTTGAGTGTAATACCTACATACAGACTTCTATACAGGGTCTCACGACTCGAGGTCCATTACATTAAGGGCGTGTTATTGAAGTCATTTAGAGTTGAAATTGTTTAATAAACATATGTCCATAAATGCTTCCTAACAGAACTACAACCATTGAAAGTTGAGGTGAATATTTGAAGAAGGAAAGAAAAAAGACATTTAATTTTACTTGTTTATTTACAAATGTATTACAATTCTGTTCAAAATTAACTCCTGCAGATTCAATACAAAGTCTTGCCCTGCGCCATGCCAGGAGAATTTCTTATTTGCGTTGCTGCATCTATAATTTTGTTCACAAGTTTATCTCTATTGCGAGATTGTTTTACATAAACTATTGACTTCATATGCCCCCAAAGAAAGTAGTCCAAGGCTAGGTATTTATTTTAAAATGTTTCAAATATTCACATCAAATATTCAACTTTCAATGGTTGTAATTCTGTTAGGAAGCATTTACGGACATATGTTTATTAAATAATTTCAACTCTAAATGACTTCAATAACACGCCTTTAATGTATGGACCTCGAGTCATGGGCACCCTGTATATTACTAGACTGCTAACTTCTTATGTATAAATGTCTGGAAATCGTATGTATAAAATAAATATCTAAGGGCAATCTTTCTGCGTATGTGCTATGACGCATATATATACTAAGTTCGTCTTGCACGCTTAAAGAATAATGTTATCAAAAATTTATTACAAATAATACGTTTTACTGACATGGCACTTGACTTTTATAATAATAAAAGCACATAAGAGACAGTACACAGTTTAGATGGGTGGTTCAATTAGAGTGAAGTTAGGATGTTACATACCGCCATATGTGGAAATGGCACGTTCATGCGTTCACTATATGCACATGCGCAGAGTGAAATACTTTTGTACATACTTTCTGGAGGACATTTTACTTAAGCGAAATTGAAGGAGTTAGCAGTCCAATAATATATAGAAGTCTGTAGTAATACACTACAATAAATACTTAAATAAGCTAACCATTATGTTAAAAATTAAGAATGATATTTTCATTGATGCAATGTATCTAGAAAGAAATGTAGAAAGAGTTTTGGTCTTTTTGTACTAGAATTTCAAACTAAGGGCGACAGAAAGGCTCGTTAACCCGTACCCTACAATATGGTATGTCTTTGAAGAGGCTTTTAAAATTAATTAGCGTTACCGACGATAAAACTTAATGACATCTCAAATAAGTAGAACACGACTTGGATATTATGTGCGATGCGTTCATATAGTACATGCTCGATCGGATCGGTTGCGAGGTAAAGAAAGCTGGAGTTCGGGAGTTGCCGCTCTCTCTTCATCATTCCATTGCATTTTCCGACGTGGCGGCATCCGGCCATGGCGGCGACGTTGGTGTCGTTAAGTACCACGAGACTCATATTAAAACTATCCCTCGGGACACCGCCGCGCCGCGAGGATAGCGAGGGTGAAAGGACATTTACGCCGCTTGCTAAGAACTCTCGTCTGTCTTAAGAGGGTGCGAATGTAGGAAATAAGGGACAAAGAAGTGGATGGTCACGAGAAGATCGTACATTTATGTTATAGAGACATGCTTACATTATTTATTTGTGTTTATTTATATATTATTTACGTCGTTTAATAGATTTTTAATAGCGCTACGATTATTTATTTTATTTAATTCTTTCGAAAAGTAGACAAATTTTTTGTCTTCCACATTTCTGAGTAACATATAAGCATTGTATGCAGCAACAAGATGTAAGACAACGACAGAAATCTTTTTTGGATTTTCTCATTTAAACTAGTTTCTTATTAGAAGATTTTTTTTAGACATCGATAATGAGATTCGTGAATTTACTGCTACGTTTTAAAAATTATATCGTACCTGTATATAAAATAAGAATAAAAGTCTTCTCAAGTTTATAATAGTTAAAAGTTCCATTTTAAGTAGAAATCTTGTAAAAATAAATGAACGCGAAAGTCAGTGGGTCCATTAATAATCGCCGATAGCTCGTGGGAACTGTCGGCGAAGAAATAGGAAAAGTTGTAGCCAAAACGACAACCAAGTTTTCCATTAATCTACATTAATACCGCGCGAAATCTTGATGGTGTTCACTCGCGCCTGTTGCGTTTGGCGAAGGCGGTCTGAGGGCCCTGGTAAACACCCTCATAAGCAATTAAGCCGCTTAGAAACTCCCGCCGTTCATTTATTATCTCTGTACCTTCTAAGCAAGCTCGCAAGCTTGCAGCATTAATAAAGTTGTCCTTCAAAGCAGCTCCTTAATTACGCGTTGAGCATTTCGAAGTTGCTTCTATTCGTCTCGTTGGACGTTCGGAAAATATCAAATCGATTTTTTCACGAGCCTAAAAATATTAATCTTAACATTAAGGAATGTAAATTTAAATTTTGTAATAAGAAGAAATTTATCTTTTTGAATATAACTCGTTTTTTTTTAATTCGAAGTGTCATATTCTCGAAATTCTAATTTTTATTGTCTTAAGATGCCGATAATTAAGTTACGAAATGTTTGAAGCTGTGAATATTCTGAATTCTCAATTTCTCTGGAAAATGTCCAAGACTCTGAATATCCAATACTGTTCATATCTGAAGATATGAACAGTATAGCCCTGCGTCTTGAATTCCCATCCGGCGAAAGCGAGTGCGGGCTCCCTTCGAACCCGATATAACCCGATATACATGTATATCGATATCGAGATGTCTCCGAGACGGGCTGGATGAGGAACGTTGCGGTGAAGGGTTGATACAGAACAGTCCGAAGTTTGCCGACAGTTGGGGGAAGACGAGGGATGACCGGCGGACAATGGGGTCCGTTGCCGATGACGAACTCGGCCTGCTTCCAATTTCCAATCCCCAGAGTCGCTCGGAGGTTGCCGGAACAGCCGCAAACAAGGAGGTGGGCGAGTCAGCATTTCCACCATCACCACTACCATCGCCCGGTTATGTTCCAAACGGTTTACGCATTCCCGAGTGATAAGGAGGAGGGGAGTGCGAAGCGCCGGATATTTCTGCTTACGATTATACCGCGTGTTCCGCGATGTTCGATAGTCGGCGTTTTAATAATACCCTACCTGAGGTACTTGAAACACGGAATATTTGCGTGGGGAAATCCCGACGCAGGATTTTCCGTGAAACAAAAATAATAATTGCGGGTGTAGGGGAGACCGGGGCTCGTTGGCGCAAGAGGCAAGAGTTGGCAATGCGTTCCGTTTATGTATTTATAGCGAAAAAAAAACAATGGAAAAGTTATCACAAAATATCTCTTATATGACATAGGTACTTTTCCCAAAGTTTTATTTTAATCAAACAAGTATTACAATAGAAAAAGAGAAAATTCTGATTCAAGAGGTGGCAAGTAAATTTTCGAGCGTTTCAAAATATCGTATTAATGTTCTTCAGCTTGAGAAGTAAATCAAAGTGACGTATCATTAGTTAAAAGAAACGTTTCTGTTACTATACGACATATTATTTTGAGGAACAACAGTAATTTATTGTAATAAAATGACTGAAATCAAACGTATATAGGGATAGGGTATGTTGGCTCATATCAAGGCACGCTTAGCTTGACTTGTTGTTGCCGCGCGCGTAAGACCTGTGTATGTGATTTGCTACCTACAATGCTGATAAAACCTAGATATATATTTATATTAATATTTTTTGTTGAAGAAAGCTACATCTAAAATAGTTTACAATTGTTTTTCTGCAACAGCATTTTGCTATTCGATCATTACAAAATAACTTTAAAAGATAAATTAAACCTTTTTAAAAGATACAATCTTTATCAAGAAGTACGTATCTGTTACCCGTTTTGTGTTTCTATTACGTTTTCATTAATTTAACATGGACTTTTGTCGCATAGCCAACTTACCCTACTATCGGGGCAAGTTGGCTTCAATGCAGCATGTTCGTATTTCACTTATTACAAAGAAACTATACAGTATACAGGCGCGTTCCTGGCATGAAAATGTAGAGAAAGGTTCTCTCTATCATATTAGTACTGTTTAATCATGATAATTAGTTGTATAAAAACTTAAATGCCGAAATTGTGAAAACGGTGCCAACGAGCCCCGGTCTCCCCTACGTATGGAATAATTTTACATATTATACAAATATAAGCTTTAGGATACCTATGGAACTATAATATTTATTTAACATCTGTGGAGATTTACACAACTTAATCTTACATATGCTTAATCTGTATTTTGATATTTATATATTTTTTGCATATTCAAATTTAATAGTAGATATATTTAAATAATGTAAACGAGAGAATTTTGACGAAGACAGAACAAATTTTCTACAAATTAAGAATTTTAATTATTAACAAATTAAAAATTTCGTGGAAATTTCACGAAAAATGTGTTTCCAATCTTAAGAGTTTATTCGCGGAACATCAAAGGGAAATGGGATAATGAAAATAATTAACGATGATTGAAGTTGACAATGTGGGAAACTACAGTTAAATATCCCGTGCCGTGAAATTTCCTCGCAGACTTTGTCCCGCAATAAAAAAAAAAAAAAAAATAGAAAAGACGAAACGGCTACAAGGGAAATCGTATTTTTCTTTTTCGCTCTATTTTTTGGTTCACGTATGTCTCGCTGGAGGCTGCAACGAAACATACGCGAAAAATGGTGGCGACAGCTGTCGACGTGCGAGTTTCGATGTCGTCGCAAAATTCTGTATCGTTGAACTTGGATATGAAGCACAGTCCTCGCGGCGAAATTATTGCCAGACGAAACTGTGAACCGGACACATTCTGTTATTATTATTCTATTTGGATATTTTATTACAATGGTAATTGTGATAAATATAACATGATAACGTGTGCGTGAGTGATAAATACGACATATATAATTATGAATAACAAGGAAGATGGTGTTTGTTTTTATGTTTATTCCTGAAGTTTAAATCGCGATTTTTTTTATTTCGATTATTCGTGACTCAGAAATTTTAAAACAATACCCAAGGAAATTTCAATTTTTAATTAATGACGTAATATGCTCTTGAATTTTCTTTAACGTTCTTTAACGTACGCACGCAGACTTTTACAGAAACCTCAATTATCGTGGGGATGAAGAACATACACTAAACGACCTCAGTTTAAAAAATCGCGGAACAGAAAAAAGGGAGTATCATGCATGATATAATTTTTAAATAAAATTGCTCGCACCAAAGAATGGCGTGTTGTAGTAGCATGAAACAATAAATAAAAGCCGCCCTCCAGAAACGAGCGTTGTACTTGAGGTCGGTGGACGGGTCGGGTAGAGGGAGGGGGGCGACAAGGGAGAGAAGGTGGAACGAACTTCAAGAGTGCCATAATTTACGCTCCACTCGTTTCTTCCTCGTGTATACCTAACGTGTACGAATGAAGCATAAATTCACTCTCTGCACCCTCACCTCCTGCCGTCCCTTGTACTTGCGATCTACCGCTCAGAGGAAACTTAACGTTTAGCCACGCGAAAGGACGTAGAATTTTCTGTTTTAAGAATTTTAATTGAGGACGACAGGCGTTCTCTCCGAAACGCAAATAAAATCACGATATTATTCATTTTTTGCATCAAATTTGTTTCGTTAGATGTGTATTCTGAATTTTTGAGGACTGTCATAAACAAAAGTCCTAAAAATATACGCAAGTAAAATGTATCGGAATAAAACTGCGTTTATAATATTTTTAGGAAGAATTTAAATCTTAATATGTTAAAAATTATATTTTAAGAATTTAAATGTACTTCTACAGATGTTTGGATTAATTTCGAGACCCTTACAGACACGTCGTAGCCGTTCGCGCTCCGGGAATCAGTAGAATTCTTGCCAGGCTCTAATGAAACAACAAACGCATTTCGAGCACGGCTCGATTTTTTGAGAGGGTGAGGAGGGGCTGGGAACAAAGAGGGATGATCGCAGCGGGAAGACGCGGCCCATAAAACGACTCTACGGCCTCCCTGCGAGTTCGTTTCTTCAGAGATACAGCACGTTCCTTGTCCGACCAGTCCCTTCCTCTTCTTCGTCATTCACCCCCCTCTTCTTCCGCCTTTTTTCGTCCTTTAAGTCTGTTAGGTAGCGTACAAGCCCGCTATTTATGAGGGATTTGCCCGCGGGGGTGGAACACACAATTTCCACCGATATTATATATACCACTCTCCGCTCCCCGCTTTACTCTGCCCCCGCTCGCCTTTCCTGCCACTTCTTTCCCGGATCGTCCCAATTTTTCTGCTCCATAACCTCTAACAAGGGCCGGCCTGAAGAGGAATCGTTTTTCATTGATAACTGCGAGTGGCTCATTTGGTCTTTTTATTATATTGGCGCGATCGCTTCGGAGAGTGAATCTCGCCCATCGAATACAGCCCATATCTTGTATCGAATACAGAGGAAGAAACGCGTGTGCATATTTTTTAGTTTTTCTTTACTCGTGTTCTTTGCAAACACCAGTTTGCTCGCGTTGAATCCGCCTTGTTGGTACAAAATACTTAAAATTCCTATCTACAGTTGAGGTAACAACTTTCTAATGTTAACCTCTGTGAACCTAGCATCCCCATCATTAAAGAAAAGTTCGGGTATACGGCACAATTAAGTGCTAATTTATTACTCCAGTTCCCGAATTTAGTGCTCCTATCCATTCACAGGAAATTAATATTAAAAGTGAGGACCACATTAGTACCCCCCTTCCTGAGAAACATGTATATAGAATATCGTAAACAAAAAGCCGATATTTTACCAGAATTTTTTGCTAATTTTATGTTTTAAAATACTGCAAAGAGATATCGAAAATATTGAATGATTATATAATATAATTAAATGTACCCGATTACCGTAACCTCATAAGAGCAAAATGGTCAAAAATAAACAATTAATCATATAAGTTTAACATTGAATTGTTTCTTCAGTCAAATATTCGTAAAATACTTTATTTTGGAATTTATTGTTCACGAAACATTTTTAATTTATCAAAAATGACCAAAGAGTAAAGCATATTAAACAAATTAGTTGTTGTGCCAATTTGTTATTAAAATAATCCTCGAATTTAATGTTCTTATCCTGGTCCCGAATTTATTGCTCACTATTCTCTAAATCTCATAGAGTAGTTTCGGCACTAATATATTAGAGTGATTGCGATCACTCCAAAAGAGAGGGTTGTCACTCTAATTTACGGGCACTCATAAGGTAAGAGTGAATTTTTCACTCAAGTTTTTAGAGCGGTTGTTCTACCTTTAGGAGTGATACGATCTTACTCTAAAGCTATAGTGAATTATGGTTCACTAAAGATCGACTGATAAATGACTCTAACAGAGTGAAATTTTTCACTCAAAACTGTAGAGTGACATAATTCACTCCTATGGACATTGATGTACTGCACTCGAAAAGAGTGCCCCCTTCACTCAAATGGAGTGCAATTTCACTCCAACTTTTAGAGCGTAATTTTTCTCTTTCTTAGAGTGGCGAATAGTGGCGGTAGTGACGCGCATGAATGGATTAACGAGATTCCCACTGTCCCTATCTACTATCTAGCGAAACCACTGCCAAGGGAACGGGCTTAGAAAAATTAGCGGGGAAAGAAGACCCTGTTGAGCTTGACTCTAGTCTGGCACTGTAAGGAGACATGAGTCTCCCCCGCCTACATGTGTATTGTCTATGCACACATATCAGCAAATTACTTCCTTTAGCACTGACACAAACTTGTAAATTTCTCAAACTTTTTTGTTTATAACTTTTAAATAAGTAATGGCCGACAATTAAGTTATAAGGAAAAGTTACTCAGGATCATGTCCTAGACAACATATGTCAAGGTCAAGGTCATACATGAGGGGGGGGGGTTACCCTCTCTCTGTTATATAATTACTTTTACTGTTCACTATTTAACTTTGCGTTCACTTTAATGTTCTTACATTAATGAAAAATTGATTGTGTATTGATGAATTTATAAATAGATAATATATTGTAAATTAATAGATTAATCTATGTATTTCAATCGGAAATAAGATCATAATTAATAGTCGCTACCTTTTCAGGAGCTGCGGCGGCGTCGCGAGTTTATGTCGACGCTTTGTCCCGATTAGCCCGTCAAGCCCAGCTGGGAACATGGGGCGGTTCGAAGGATGTGGGTAAGTGACAAACTTTAAATTAACCAATTTTATTCGGTGAACACGAGACAAAACTCATTTCGATTCATTCGACTGAATCGAAAAAATGGATGAGGAGGCAATGAGGGTGAAATAATAATGTGTCAGCGTCTGAAAACTTCGCGTTTTATCACAAGGCTGAAAAGGCCTCGTAATTTTTAATAATTAAGGAAATAGATAAGAAAATCCATTTCTTTTATCTTTTCAAAGACATCCGAATATTTTCTTAAGAATACGCTTTTTTTCAAAATATAGTATATAGTATGTTCTTTAAATTATTTCCGCTGAACAATTGATCGAGCCATCGATTCTTGAATTTATTCGCACAAGACAAACGTATGCAGAAATTCTACTCTTACAGAAAAATTGCAAGTCGATTGGTTATCGCATGGCTTTTAACCAATCAACTTGCAACGTTTCTGTAGAACAGAATTTGCGCATACGTTTCTCTTACGAATAAATTCAAGAATCGAGCCTCAGCTCGAGTTTGCGTTCGATTCATTTCATCGAAACAAGACACAAATAAAGCAGTTCTCGTTCTCAAGAGCCGAAGTTTGCATTGCTCTGGAACGAGGTGAGCTAGCTTTTCCGAGGCTTCCAAAGCCAATAAAGCGCGTTTAACCGTCTCTAAGCTCGAAAGCCTTCCCCCCTCCCTCCTCCACGCCTTTCCGCCTCCAGACGCCGATGAACGAAAGTTGCTAACAAGATCATTGCAGCGTGATAAGTGTACGTATTAAGCTCAGGTCGGCGACCTGCGTGCGGAGCTTGCGAGCCTCTTAAAGCAGACTAAGGTACAGACTTAGGGAAGCTTCCCAAGTGCCAACAACCGAGCAAACTTTTTATTTGTCGGGGAGAAGAGCGGAATCCGATCAGTCAGGGGGGATTCTTTACCAGGATTCCACCGTTTCGTCGGATTGATTCTTGGATCTTTCGATTTTGATCACTATTTACTGCGCATCATGATCTTTTCTAAAAAGTGCACGTATTGTTATATTATATATTTGCGTAAAAATTGAATATGCGAAAGTAATAATTATGCTGAAACATATTTTTTTTTAATTGATTTGGAATGCGTGTTGTACGCATCAAATCGGTTCTTGACTGGCATGGGGAACGGACAGTGTTGCAGTTATCCTTCGCGATAACAATTACCAGCGAATATGTAACGACCGTTCCGGCAAAGATAATTTTCGACGAGATCATTTTGACGAGAGAGAGAGAGAGAGAGAGAGAGAGAGAGAGAGAGAGAGAGAGAGAGAGAGAGAGAGAGAGAGACTTGTAAACGAGATATTCAATTAATCGAATTAATAAATTCGTCAATCGAGTTATTTGCGATTTTGCGCACTATGAAAATGCGTGTGTGAGGCTGCTGCAACCCCCGGTGTTTCGAGCATAATTAATTAGCGCGTTCTGAATTAGCTATTTTATTTTACAAATAACATCCCGCGACGTAGAGATGTTGTTTATCGCGTTCGCGCAGTCTGCAGCAATTTGTTATGTAATTGCTCGAGTGTTTCGTACGCTGTATTAATTATATTATTTCTCGCATCATCTTCGATCATTTATTCACGTCGTATAAGAATAATTGCTCCATTTTGTTAGAGATAATTTCAGGAACTGTTAACAATAATTGAAAGCACAAAATGTTTGAACAATATATATATATATATTTGCTGTTGTTGTTATAACTTAAATAAACAATATATTTTAAATAATGTGACGCATAACGTGAGATAAAAATATAGATATGAATATCATTGAGTTATCAATAATTATTTCAAATAAGCATTGTGCACAAAATTACATTTACATAAATCCGTTAATAATTAACGTGAAATTTCGTATAACTTTCAATAATTAATTTACACAACACACACATAATCAATGTAATTTTCATGTAATGGTCATTCGATTCGCTCGTGAATATCCGCAGACGTGACAATTCGCCACAGCAAAAATAAAAATCTCGTGAACGTCTAATTAACTTTAAATGTCTTCGATTGTCTTCGGAAAATTAAGAATTCGTGATTAAACTTTATAATGATCGTGAATAAACTTATAATGAGCATATGTTTCACGAATGTAATCGCGCACCATGCATAATTAAAAAATTTTGTTTCGAATATTTGCTAAAGCAATACAACACCATTTTTTGATACGCGAGTCATATTTAAAATATATTGATCCGGATTAAAACACAATAAACTTGCGTTATTCACGTAATGAACCGATATGAAGCATGGTGGAGAATTAAATACGCCGAAGCGATCGCTGTAAGATTAATAGTCGCGTTTTTCGGCGTCGCGGCGCAGAATCGCGGATTAAAATTCTACGGTGGCGGCGTCGACGCAGCCGACCGTGTAAACGCGCTTTAATAATAATGTAAACGCGCAACGAATGGGAATTAACGCGCGCTCGCATCGCCGTGAAACAAGGGGGAAGGGGAGCAGAGGACAGACGGCCGCTGAAATCCGCCCCGAAACCCTGCCCGCGCTCGCCACATATGAGAGAACGGGCGAAGGGGGTAGCGCACGCATATTGCATAAAATTATCGAGATCCAAATTATATATGTATCGGCATCGCATTTTTTTTTTTAAACACGCACCGATTAAATATAATGCGCGATTTTGCGCGGTTCGTTAAATCCGCGAAATTCTCTGAGCATTCTTTGTATCCAACCTAAATATATTTATTTGGGATAGGAAGTGATTCGGTATACTTCTCAAGATTTTTCGATTGTATTTATATTATGATCCTGATCTTCAACGTGAACATGAACGTATTAATAACTATTCAATACCTATTTTTCGTTTCTTTATTTTAAATTGACTAAAAGGACACGACTACTTTATGATTCCGAGTGCGCGAAAGATTATTAACGAAACAGAGATATTTCGATCGATTTGCCACTGACTGGGAGCATATAACTCTGGCTCTAATTCCATGTGTGCAGATATATCCGGCTACGCTTCACACTTATCATCCGCTTTTCGCGCGCCGGTTGTTGAGAGCCGTACTCGCTGCAACTTTAATTCCGCGCCGGAAGTCTTCGCTCCTCTCCAAAAGCGGCAGTAAGGAGTGCTTTGCAAATAGCGACTTGTACAAACATCTCGTTAAATATTTTCTTACGTTTCTAGAACTATACAATGCACATTTCATAACAAACGTATCTCGTGTTTACGTGTTATTTGAAGAAAAATTTATGATATCTCTATTTAGATAAAATAAATCTTTTGATATAATTTGGCAATTATTAACAAATAGAATTAAATTTCATCAAATCGAAATTTTGTCGCACTAAATTTGAACTAAACTACATTTAAGGAAGATTGACAATGATAAGAAATATAAAAATAATTTAAAAAACTTAAAACATTAAAAATCCCACTTTAATGTTTATACACTTACCTATGTATATTACAATGTTTCCCGAATAGCGGATTTTTACACTTGAAACCTGAGGTAAGAAGTTTAATAAAAAATGTTTGCGCGAGAACTCCACGCATATATTTTCAAATACGTAACGTCAAACTCACGAAATCTTTATTCGCGCGAAATTTCTGTATTCGCGAAAGATAGCAAGAAGGAGTCGCCGTGGAAACGCATCAGTCTCGATCTTCACGCGATTACGTCTATGGAAATTCGTGCAGGAAGCACGAGCGACACTCGGTTAAATCTGTTTTCACTATTTCCTCCCCTCCGCGTCTCCTCTCTTCCGTCCCCTTTTCTAAACCGCCCTTCCGTTCAGCCGCGAAGGGGAGCCACGAAAATTCGTAGCTCACGATGTTAGTGCGAGGCGAAATGAAAATGCGACAGCGAAATTGCCAATATCGTCACCCTAGATTTTCCTTGCTCCGCCGCGACAGTGGGCCAGGAGACCAGGAAAAGTGGCCGAAAACCAACTTTAAAATTTTATTAAATAAATTACATCTTTATGTTGTATATACTCTGAAGTTGCCGTGATACAATTTTTAACATTTTTTATTGATCCCTAATACTCTTTTGGCACTTTTAATCTAAAGCGAAGCGTTATTTTTCTTCTTTCGATCATTTGTTATAAACGTCGAAAATTAAATGTATATTATTATTTTAAAGGCTCAATAGTTTCTTTTTTTTCGTACATAGGAATGAGTGAAATATATGTAAATTAAATAACATGTCTAAATAATCAAATTTACATGCAAATTCCTAATATTATTAGGTAAATTAGTGATTTCTTCAACACAATTTTGTGTATTGATTGCTCATAACCGGCCATAACGCATCGTAAAGAAAAAAACAAAGTATGAATGTGTTGTTCATATTATGTAGGGGAGACCGGGGCCTAACCGTCAGTTTTTTTTCGGTGCCGATTTTTAACAAGAAAATAAATAATTGAAGTTAAATGTGGTATACCACTGTAAAGAGTGAACCTTTAGCTACAAAATTTATTAAGGAAATTTTTATCTACGTCGCTTTGTTTAACCGGTATAGAGCAAAAACGACAACGGTGCAAAAATTGAAATCTCAAAAATGCCGGGGTTTAACCGTCACCCCCCCAGGGTTTATCCGTCACACTGCATTTTCAACACATATACATACATCTAATCCTGAAAAATGATAGGATACATTTTAATAATTGTTTTTTAAGAGAAAAATATAAAAATTTATTAAAAAATAATTGTTTTACTTATTCCATAAAACAATTTAGGCACGTGAATACAGAGGTTAACCAAATCGTAAACTCCCCAACGGCACGTCATATTGTCAACGCGGGCAACCACGGGGAACACGCGTGACGGCGTTCCGGTGCCATAGGATCAGCGCGGACCCTCGAGCAACCTAACCAAGCCGCGTTTCTCGCGGGGGAGCGATAAATAGCGACAGGGGAGTTAGAAAAGCTCGCGGTGGAGCGCGACCATTTTACCGACTCGACGGCGTCCTCGCGCCGATTCCTCGACGCGCCGACGACGACGACGACGACGACGACGGCCACGACCACCACGACGACGACGACGACGACGACGACGACGACGACGATGACCACCACGACGACGACGACGACGATGACCACCACCGACACCACCACCACTACAACGCCGGCGACAATGACGCCGAGACGATGCGGCGAACGCTGGACGATGCGGTCGCACGCGCGACTGTCACTGACACAACGACCAACAACGACGATCTACCGCGCGCGCGGCATGTCAACTCTCGCGCGGAAATCGCGGGATCTCAGAGCCGTGCCGTGCCTCGCCGTACCTCGCCGACGTGCCGTGAGCGCGAGCGATCTCAAAAACAACGGTCCGCCATCTTTTCGGTCGGCCAAAACACCCGTTTTGCGACGATACGTGCGTACTATTTCCCTCCTATACAAACTGACGCACGTGCAAGGGAAGACAGAATCACGCTCGAGGGAAACCTAACCTGAAATCGCCGTGAGCCGAAGTCGTGCGCCCGGCGCGCCACAGTGACGAGACTGACGGATAAATCCCGGGTGCTTACTGACGGATAGGCCCCAAGCACAAGTTTCAGGTTTGATCGCCCACGAAATATTAGACATCAACGATAATGAAAAAACTACACTGGATTCGTGTTCAGCATGCATTACTCTTTATAATCACGTACTTTGAGATTTGGAGAGCAAATATTATTGCAGATATTACAAAATTTCCACGCGCAGAAAATTTCACTTTCACCTTCCGAAAACACGTTTGCCCTCGTAAAAATCATAACACGGCAGATAACCTGCCGAAACTCCGTTGGTCACATGGGTACCATAAGCAGCGTTTACAATGTTAATAGCGAGTTCGCACAATATACAGGTTCCGAGATATTTGACTTGACGCTTCAACCCCGGCGACGGTTAGGCCCCGGTCTCCCCTACTTTAACGTAGTTATGCACCTTTTTGCATCTTTTTATTTCGTGTTTAAGAAAAAAGCATAAACACGAGACAGCTTTCGCGCGCGGCGCGATCAAACGTAGCGGGAGCCGGTCGGTATATCTCACATATCTCAAGGCGCTTATCTACGTCTATAACGCGCGTTCTGGCGTTTTATTTGCTCCAACTGCAACTTCCCAGTCTTGATAATGACCAAATTCACCAAACGAGAAATTTTGGATGTTATTTTGCAAAATAACACTGTAGAGTCTGGCATGCATTATATTTTCGCAAAATTAAATTATGCCGAAGAAGATGTTGAAGATGAAGGGAAGAAGCGATTAAGAGCTCTTATATCGTCTCTGAGATCGAGACGGAATTCCAAATTTCAAGCTGCAAGTAGAATGCTAAATAAATTTGAAAAATATAATGCTGAGTGGCTGGATTCGGAATTCAAAATTGATGGTTGTCAACTTATTTCCGAGAAAAGTGCTCAGGAATTAGTTTCACCCGCGCACCCTGGTCCTGGTCGTCCACCACTTGCTTTTCAGGATAAATCTAAGCGATCAAAACGAAAAGATGCCTCAGCGATTAGTGCCGAATTAAAACACGACCCTCATCGTCTACTACATGCAAGTCGTTATGCTGCAAAACGCTCTGGGGATGATGATTTATCTGCGATTCTTAAAGTTGTACAAAGTTCGGAGCAACCAGCGAAAATCAGAAAATTGTTGGACACCCCTCAAATTTCATTCAGACGAAAAACCCCGGAGGAGGCTCTTGCATACATTTTGAACAACTCATTATCGAAAAGCGTGTATATAGACACACGCTTAGAATCGATATCGTCTGGCGCAGATATTTGGCCGTCTTATAATATTGTCAGAGAAGTTAAATCGCAATGTAGACCATTGAAGGAAGATATTCTTATACAGGAAAACAAAGCAGAGGTCTCTCTCCAATCTCTCTTGAATCATACAGTGAAAAGAATTGTTAAAATGCAATCGGAAGTAATTATTCAATATATGCAAAATGCTAATGTTACAGACACGGAAGCTGTATTCATGTGCTCTTGGGGATTCGACGGTAGCTCTGGTTACTCAGCATACAAACAAAGTTACGCGTCATCTGAAAACGTTCATTCGAAAGATGAAAATCTGTTTGTAACAGCTCTCATTCCTTTGCGATTGTCGGTAGATAATTTTATCTTGTGGAACAATCCCGCGTCGCAGTCTGCAAGATTTTGTCGACCTATTATAAGATGGAGTTTGTTCGGGAATCGATTGATATTGTTCTAAAACAAAAAGATGATATTGAAGAACAAATAAAAAATCTCCAGGTCATCGATATACAATTGGATGATATTTACCGCATTCGCATTTACAACTCTTTATTTTTAACACTGATCGATGGTAAGGTGCTAAATATCATCACTAATACAAGATCGATGCAGACGTGTCCAATTTGTCACGCGACTCCCAAGCATTTTAATAATTTATCAAATAAGCAGACTCTCTTTATTCCAAAACCAAATTCGCTCCAGTACGGACTCAGCCCTTTACACGCCTGGATAAGAATCTTTGAATGCATTCTTCACATTGCATACCGAATCAATATTAAGGTCTGGCAAGTTAGAAGTAAAGAACACAAAGCCTTATTTGCGCAAAGGAAAAAAATAGTTCAATCAATCCTTTGGGAGAATATGGGGCTTATAGTAGACAAGCCAAAACCAGGAGGATTTGGTACGACAAATGATGGAAACACGGCACGTAGAGCTTTTGCAAATCCAAATCGTCTGGCCGAACTTCTCGAACTGGATTGTTTATTACTGTGTAATTTGAAAACGATTTTGATCGCTCTGTCGTGCCATCTACCAATAGATCCAGTAAAATTTGGTAAGCTCTGCACTTCTACAGCCAAAATCTACGTCGACCAATACCCCTGGTTCCCCATGCCTTCAACATTGCATAAGATTCTTATGCACGGTGAAGATATTATCAGTATGAGCATATTGCCTGTTGGAATGCTGGGAGAAGAAGGGTCTGAAGCGCGAAACAAAAATTACAAAAACTATCGACAGTTTCATAGTAGAAAACACAGCCGTAAAGCTAATCTTCATGATATATTTTATAGAGCAATAGATACATCGGACCCGATAATCTCAACAGTCAGCCTGCGTTCACGCCTCAATAAGAGGAAAGCTCTACCCATGTCTCCTGAATTGCGAGATTTACTCGCCCTTCCAGACGCAGAGGTAGTTACAGAGATGGCACCGAAGCCAACTGTAACGAGCAGCTCAAATAATGCAGAAATGGAAATGGAAATCGACGATAATATAAGTGGTATACCGGAAATATTTGAGCGTTTAGATGCCGAGGTACTATCCGACAATGACACAGAAGAATTTGAAACTAACACAAATTAACAAAATTAATTAAAATTAACAACTTTAACAAAAAAATAAAAAAATTTTAAAAATTAAAAAAATTAAAAAGCAAAATTATAAAATTACAAAAAAATTATAAAAAGAAAATTAACAAAAAAAAAAAAAAAAAAAAAACAAAAAAAACAAACAAGATCCGATAATGTCCTGCAACCTCCTCGTGGTGGATCTCGGAAACTACAGCTATGTAGGCTAATCGCGGGCAAATTTGATAAATTATTTGATTTAAATTTTTAATATCCTATTTTCATAGACATCCGACCACTTACATTTGTATTAAAAATTGACTTCTTTTTTCCATTTCGAATTTTAAAATTTGAGTAGCAAATTTGTAATTAGAGACCTCCAAAACCCTTGAGAAAAAATTTACATTAAAAAATGACAAGTTTTTGCATTTTTGGTCTGCCATTTTGGGTCCGCCATTTTGAATTTAAAAATTTGAATATCATATTCGTAATCAGCGTCCTCGAAAACATCTAATAAAAAATTTGCATAAAAGTTGCCTTGTTTTTGCATTTCTTGTCCGCCATGTTGGATCCGCCATTTTGAATTTTGAATTTTTTACATCATATTTTTGCTATCAGCGACCTCAAAAACCCCTATATATCAAGTTTTATGATCATCCGACAAAATCTTGAATTTCGGCCACTTTTCCTGGTCTCCTGGCCCACTGCGCCGGCCCCTTTCTCCCCTCTCTCACTCTCTCTCTCTCTCTCTCTCTCTCGCCTTTCCGACACTGGGACGATCGTGGAAATTCGGTTGATTTTTCCTTTTTGTTAGTAAGTTTGCTTTTTACTAGCCACAACGAGGAGAACAGCGATAAATTTGAGGGTGTAAAATTTTCAGACATAATTAAACTTTAGCGACACTGTACTTTATAGTATTTATACGATAACAGTTCAGAAACAAAGATTTGATTTCGGATTTCGAGTTGTATTTATCACTTGTAACTTTTTGAAAGATGATTTTTATTTGTTTGTTATAATGGTAAGGGAGAAGGGGGCATATAGTGACGTGACGGGGGGCAAATAGTGCCAATTTTAATTTTTCCTCTTTTTCGCGTTCGTACCATTACGACCATCAACACAAACAATGTTCTTAAGCACCTAACCATCTTCTGAGAAGGCGGTGACACAGCTAAGCTAAATATAGCTAACAAAGAAGCTTAAAATTTTGGCTCCGTTTTACGAGGCAAAACCTGGATTTGTTTCTGATGTTTCAAGCTATATTTTCTTGATTTCTGAACACTTAAATGAAATTTAGCGTATTCAGCATCGTACGATGCATTTTTGCTTTATTTTGATCTAATTTTTATACTTGTATATCGACTCGGTTCCTCTCAGTAACGTTTTAAAAAAAAAAGTAGCTCCTGGGGCTAGCAGTAATCATTTTTGCAGGGCAAATAATGACAACCTCTCTCTCTTTCTTGTAGTTGTATTTCCTACTAAACATACGATGTTAAGTGAACGTGAAGTGAGATGCACAGTAACAGATAAGGTGCTTTGTTCATAGTGTTTGAAATAGGTAATTAAATTTCTGTTTTAAAATTATTACATTATAAGTTAAATTATTATATTTTCCTATAAGTTACGGCTGTGTCTTGCAATTTTATTTTAGATTGTGTAGATTATTATTACAATAGTTAGAAATTATAAAAAAGAAACAAGCAAAAATTGTTTTGCTTGTTGATCTCACCTTCTTTTTTTGTATTTTTTGGAATAAATACAATTATAAATGTGTATAATTCTTTTGTCCAAACATCCTTCTTCTGCTATTTAAAGTTTTTTATTAAAATTTAGAAAGAGTATAAATCCAAATTAAAGCGAAAAGAATCATTGAAAGCTAAGTGCATCGCCAAATAATACATTACTTGCCATTACTTGCCGACGGATTTTTTTTCTCCCCAGTGGCACTGCAGCTAAAACCCCTTGCACAATAAACGATAGCGATAGCGATAGCGATAGCGACAGCGACAAAGTTGCCGACAAAGGTATAGCTTTGTCGGCAACTTTATCGCTGTCGCTATCGCTATCGCTATCGCCTATTGTGCAAGGGGCTTAATTTTAGGTTTTCAAGATCAGATTTTTTTTACTAAAAAGATATTTTCCATCTTCAAATATATAAAAAATTTAAGTCCTGTAAGGCATGTATAAGGGATAGATTGGGGTAAAAAACTACGTATGTTGTAATTGTCATTATTTGTCCTTTAAGCTGTCATTATATTTATCCCAGGCTGTCACTATTTGCCCCAAATGCAAACTTCAGTTTCTATGAAAATCTGTCGCTTATGTATACATGACTTATGGGACTTCCACTTAAGTTTTTCGTGTATTTGAAGGTGCAAAGTATCTTTTTAGTAAAATATCTGATCTTGAAAACATAAAATTAGCTTGCAATGGGCAGACAAAAAAATCTGTCACTCTTTGCCCCCTTCTCTTTTAGTTAAATTCTCGTGGGATCGACCTTTCATGTTTTATTTTTCCGAGCGTGGTATATCCATCGAGTAGCGCGACTCTGTGTATAGTCAACCGCAGCTGGCAGTAGATATGCCGCGTGTCGGTCAGACAAAGCATAAGGAGGAGAAGATAGAAAAGAGCATGGACGGATAATTGTAAGCGATATTACGAATAGCAACTGTTTCATTAAAAACTGAAAACCAGATTAACAAAGTTTGTTTAAAAAATATCATTTAATTAAGACGTGAAACATAAAGTTGCACTTACGTATTATACATTTGTTGATAATTAATACAAAGTCTCATCACGTGACCTTTAAAGTTATTTCAAGCAATGTTTGTGAAATATCTCTCTGTTACGTTATATTTTATATATAATTGTTGTTTTAGACACAGATTTTCCAGACACATCTAAAAATTATATCTTAATCAGGATTACGCTTTCGTAAACTCGTTAATAATTCGCGCAATGCGCGTGTAATCTCCAGAAATCAATTTACAATTTGCAGTTTAACGCAATTTTACACGTTAAACACACCGAATCGTTGTTTCTCGAATTTTCCGAATGACGTATCCGGATAGATATCGGTCGGACGATATGCGAGGAGAGTAGGGGACCGCCGGAATGGGTCGGAACGATCAGCTAGTAGATAGAGACAGAGCGCGACGGACAGGAGGCAGTGGAAACGGACGGTATTGGGACGGCGGGCGCTTCACGCGTCAGGAGCAGAGCGCGTCTACGCACTCTCTACGAAGCGTGCAGAGAACGCGGGGGACGAGGGGAGAGAGACCGGGGGAGAGGGGGGGTAAACGCGCGAGCCGTGAAGGATATCGGGACCGTTCCTTGCAGCTGGCACAGAATTTCCTCCGTTTCTCCTGCTTTCTCCTCTCAGAGAGGATCTTCCGCCGTCGCGGGAGTCGGTATAACCGCTATTTCCCGCAATTGCGTCTGGTCGCGCGATATAATGGGACGCACGAGCCCGGGGTCTGTCTGTTGCGTGATAAGGGACCGAAAGATGCGCACCCCTCCGACCGTTTGCGCAAACCTGGATTCGTTCGCTCCGCCGGCGACGCTCAATCATTGTTGCATTTGAATATTGGATCGGATGCATGCGTCGCCGCCGAACCAGCCAGTCTGTTTGTTGTCGAAAACACACCCGCCGAACTGAAGAGGAGGTTGAACCTGCGGGTGAAACCGCAGAACGAGAAATTGACGGGAGCCAAGTGCCGTGGCTGTTCGAGATTTACGACTTTTCGCGACTTGTTTACGCCTCACACTTCCTTAAATCGTCATACACTACATTTTTACATTTTTACATTTTTAATTTTCAAAATTTGCCGTAATTTTTGTGCGCATTTTCTTCTAAAGTCTTCGTTAAGGATGTGCGAATCAAGGATTTTTGATGTCAAATCGACAAAATTTCATTCGAATTGAAGTGAATCAAATACTTTCGAATCGAATCGTTGAAATATAATTTTTAATTAACAATATAATTATTATTAGATTGAATTTTAACACGTAGATAAATAATAAGAGAATATTTTAATGTGGAAATAGTATATTGTGTTACAAGTGCGGAAAGTTGGCTCGCCTTCGGCTCGTGCGCCTACCCGCGCTCGTGACTAACAGCCAACTTCCGTACGTGTAACACATACTATTTTGTATTACAAGCGCATGTAGGGATGGGGGTTAAGGGAGTGGAAATGTGCGTATATTAGACGAGTGCGGGTAGTCGCACGAGCCGAAGGCGAGTGCGTTTACCCGCACGAGCAGTCGGGAGTTTTTTCCCCCAACGAGGGGGGGCGAAGCCCCCCGAGTTGGGCGCAGGCGGGGAGGGGGGCGTGGGGGGGAGGGGCTCCGCCCCTTCCCCCGCATACTTTAACCGACATTTATTACAGGAGCAAATAGCACGTATCGCGTAGGCTCGTAGCGAGCGCGAGCGCGAGCGCACAGTCACGTTTATCCACTACCTGTCGAAATCGACTTCGTCGGCCAGGTCGGCCTTGTCGTCGTCGTTGTCGTCGTCGTCGTCGTCGCGTCGACGACGGCGGCGGCAGCGGCGATGGCCACGGGCTGACGGGCCTCACGGGTCTGATGCCCTGATGCCCGAGCGAGAAAAACGAATAGCAGCGCGAGTTTGCACGCGGTTGTCCGCGATACGAGACTCGCGCTTCAGACTCGGCACTCGGCGACTCCGCGACTCGGCCGCGCTGACGAAAGAGAACACGAAAGGGAGGACGCGCCCGTACTCGTACCGTTTGGGAAGGTTATGCGTACAAGTATGTACAGTAGAGTGACATATGAGTAGCTGTTAAGCCCCTTGCACAATGCCAGGCAACAGGCAATAGGAACAGGGAATAGAAATCAGAAATCATGTATAAATGCAGAATAAACAGTGACACAGGCAATAGACACAGAGTTTCCATCACGTTGGAAATTCTGTGCCTATTGCCTGTTGCCAACCAATCATAGTATTCGAATTTTTTAGGTTGTAATTAACGATTTTTTGGTTATTTCCTGTTCCTATTGCCTGTTGCCTGGCATTGTGCAAGGGGCTTTAGGTTAGGTGTGTGTTGGGAAGAGGCGAAGTGGCGGTATTTTCGGTAGTTGTTTTCTGTGTGCGCTGCGAGATGGCGTTAATACCCGTTAGGTATGGCTTGAACCCGTGCGCTATGAGTCTTAGCGCACGGTTTTCCCGTTGACTATGACTTTGGATATGATGTGTGGAATATTTTGTAGGTAGATTTTGGCAAATCGTTACTTTCCGCACAGAAAACACACACGGAAAGTGCTACTTTCCATGCACGTGTAATACAAAATAATATTAATTATACAAATATAAATTCTTTTTAAAGCAAAAACATATTTAAATATTTAATATAAAAGTAATAAAATATGCTTTATTTAATGTCGCAGTAAGTGAAACAATTAAGCGAAAAATCATAGACAAATTTATAAAGTACTTTAATGTAATATATCAGTAAAAAATAAAATAATTTAATGTAATAAAATAAAATGTAATATTAATGTAATAACATTATCCAATTACATACATAGAAATTAAAATAAGATAATATAGTTTATTTTATTATCAATACTTATAGCTTACTATTTTTTTACGCATATTCAAACTTTTACTTACAATTTGATAGGGTCACAGGGCATGTCAAAAATTAGAAATAAACTTTTTGACTGCTATATGTAGCCGCTCACAAGAAAACGTTTGGAACTGTCCCTCACCGATTATGGTGGGGTTTGGATATGTTTTAGAATAGCGAAGAATAACAGACATGTATTTTTGTTTAGCTCCGAAGCATGTTTAGGAGTCAAAACAACCCTTCAAAGAAATTCCATATATTTGAGTGAATATCTCTGAAACCGTGAGATATATATAAAAAAAATGTTTTAGACAAAAAAGTTACGGTATTAAGTGATCTCTGTAATTATGTATTTAGATTTTTTTAATGTCATTTTGCTTCCTCATAGAGAAAGCTTTGTTTTCATAAACCTCGTATATGGACCTTTGATCGCATATAAAGCTAGATCTAATCAATCAAATTTTAAAGAATTATATACGAAATAGGGATAGAAAAGACCGAAGAAAAAATTGGTTTTTTAGTTTTCGATACCAATGTGTTCAGAACGTTCTAAATCGTCGGAAAATGGCAATTTTAAAAAATGTCCGTATGTGTGTGTGTGTGTGTGTGTGTGTGTGTGTGTGTGTGTGTGTGTGTATGTGTGTGTGTGTATGTATGTGTGTGTGTATGTGCCAAATTTACCGAAATTTCTATAACTCAAGAACTGATTAACCAAATCTTAAAGAATTATATATGAAATAGGGGTAGAAAAAACTGAAGAATATAATAGAATTAGAAAGATTGCTAATAATAAAAGGGTTACCGATTTTTATGTAAAAAAATCTACATAATTACTCTAATTTCCGCAAATTTTGAGATATCAAGCTTAATTTTTTTTTTATAGATAGATTATCATTAAAGGTAGATTGGTGTTGAATTTGGCAAGGATCGGTGAAGGGGTTATCAATTTTTGTCTAAAAAGTGTATAAGTTATGCATGTAATCTTATATAGAGTATCATTAAAGGAAGGTTGTTTTGAATTTGACGAGGATCGGTGAAAGGGTTACCGATTTCTGCCTAAAAAATGTATAGGGTAGACCGAGGCGAATCGAAAATATAAGTTTTAAGACAGTTTTCGTTAGTGTTTTGTTTCAAACGAGCTGTTTTATCGTGCTAATTAGTAATTAGTAATTAGCACGACAAAACAGCTCATTTGAAACAAAACATTAACAAAAACTGTCTTGAAACTTATATTGATCCGATTCGTCCTGTGATCTGATTCGCCTCGGTCTACCCTAAGTTATTTGATGGATAGAGTATCAATCATTAAAGAAAGATTGTTACTAAATTTGGCGAGGATCGGTGAAGGGATTACTGATTTCTGCTTAAAAAGTGTATAAGATGTACATGTAATTTTATACAGAGTATCATTAAAGGAAGATTGTTTTGAATTATGCGAGGATCGGTGAAAGGGTTACCGATTTCTGCTTAAAAAATGTGTAAGTTATTTGATGGATAGAATATCATTTAAGGAAGGTATTGAATTTGGCGAGAATCGGTGAAGGAGTTACCGATTTCTGCTTAAAAAGTTACATGTACCTATAAGTTATACATGTAATTTTGTATAGAGTATCAAAAGGTTGATATTGAATTTGACAATAATCGGTGAAAGGGTTAGTTTTTTTTATAAAATTTTGAATTTTTTGAGAAATATCCGTGGTTGCTCTAACTTCCGCCAATTTTGAGATATCGGGCTATTTATAATTCTATTATATTCTTCAGTCTTTTCTACCCCTATTTCGTATATAATTCTTTAAGATTTGATTGATTAGACCCAGCTTTTATATGCGATTAAAGATCCATATGCGAAGTCCATATATGGACCATGTAGCCTGAACTCCCAAAGTCTTGAATGTTATTTTTTTTTAAATTCTTTGAAATTTTTATAAGGACCAAATTATAGAGAATTTTATGCCGATTCCAACCATATATAATAAAAGTAATTTCTAAAATCGCATTTCTTAAATATATAAAGTTAGACATGCCGCGCTATGTGCGCCGCACCATAAGAGTACGCGCCGCCGCGCTGCATATCTATCTCACGTTTGTGCCTGGTATTTTCATTAACGTATTCTGCGTATTTAAGATTACAAAATGGCACAAATATAGATTCCTAGTTACATAGATATACCATACATATAATGTATATTGTATTTATGAAATAATATTTTACATATAATGGAACAATACGTCATCAGTGATTACAATCTTTTAATTTATTGGTTTTAAATACATAACGAGATCCGACAATAAAGTTCGCGAACTTATCGCGGTAAAAGTGCTACATACCTCATAGCTGAATATCACTGTGGTCATCTTCAAAGTACTCCCCTTGGGAAGCTATGCACCGATGGCAGCGCCTAGTCCACCCTTTAAAACAATTTTGAAAGTAGTTTTGTGGAATGGCCTTTAAAGCTGTCGTATTAGGGCCGAAACAAAATACAAAGGTATACAGGCAATAGGAACAGTGAATAGGAACAGAATGCATTGATACACGGCTTTCGATAATCTACTATCTAGCGAAACCACTGCCAAGGGAACGGGCTTGGAAAAATTAGCGGGGAAAGAAGACCCTGTTGAGCTTGACTCTAGTCTGGCACTCAAAAATCTATTGCCTGTGTTCTATTGCTTATGGACAATAAATCTAAATCAAGATCATATAGGCAGTGCTCTTCTAACACGCAAGAAAGTAAAAAAGCTCTCAACTGGCATCAGAAGCTGGGACATCTCGGAAAAGGAAATATGAAGAAGTTACTAGCCATGTCCGATGGTATGAAGATAACAGAAGAAAGCCTGATTATTTTAAACAATGCATGTGAGACTTGTCTTAAGGCTAAACAGACGAGAATACCTTTCGGGAAAGAGAGGACAAGAGCAAAAAGACCTCTGGAGATTGTACATACGGATGTGTGCGGACCCATAGATCCACAAACATGGGATAAGAAGAAATATATGCTAACCTTTATAGACGACTTCACACATTTTGTTATGGTCTATCTGATTGAAGGAAAATATGAGGTGCCTGACAAAGTAAAGGAATACGCAAATGAAGTGGAAACAAAGTGGAATATGAAGATCTCAAAATTGCGATGCGACAATGGGAGAGAATTCGTCAATGAAGATCTCAAGAATTGGTGCAAACAACGAGGAACGATTTTAGATCTCACAACACCGTATACTCCTCAACTTAACGGGAAGGCAGAACGTATGAATAGGACATTAGTTGATAAAACAAGGGCTTTACTAATGAATGCACAAATAGATAAAAGTTTTTGGGGAGAAGCAGTTCGTACAGCAGCATATCTGACAAATAGAAGCCCCTCTGACGCAATTCAAGAAACACCATTTGAAAATTGGACTTCAAGAAAACCAGACTTATCAAGATTACAAATTTTTGGCTGTAACGCTTTTACAAAAACTCTAACACCATTGAAGAAACTGGACGAGAGATGCAGAAAATACACCTTTATTGGCTATGCTCCAAATGGGTACAGATTATATGATCAAGAACAAAGAAAAGTAATAATATCAAGAGACGTGCTGTTTGCGGAAAAGAATAAACAGGAAGATAAACTGGTCAAAATAAATAAGATAGACATGAAAGAAGAAAATGAAGAACAAGAAAGTGAAAACGAATCAGAGAATATAATTGAAAGTGAAGAGGACACACAGTATGAAGATCCAACTGAAGAATCAAAAAGTGAAGAAGAGGAAATACAAGAAGTTCAAGAAGAACTAGGACGTGGAAAGAGGAAAAAGAAGATTACAGAAAAGTTAAAAGATTATGTTTTTCTAACGTACAAAGAAGCAACCACAGGACCAGACAAAGAAAAATGGAAGAAAGCGATACAAGAAGAAAGAAGTTCACTGGAGGAAAACAATACATGGAAGATTGTGGACAGAACTGAAGCGAATAACACACAAGTTTTGAGCAACAAATGGATTTTTAAAGTAAAGGATGATGGAAAATATAAAGCACGCTTAGTGGTAAGAGGATGTGAACGATTTGGGATTGACTATGAGGAAACATACAGTCCAGTAGTTAGCAGCAGTTCCTTGAGGACCATATTTGCAATGGCTGAAAAAAGAAGATATCATATCGTAAAATTTGATATAAAAACTGCATTTCTTTACGGAGAACTAAATGAGCAAATCTTCATGGAGCTTCCGGAGGGATTCAATCTGGTTGACAAGATATGCAAACTCAACAAAGCTTTATACGGACTCAAACAAGCTCCTTTAAGATGGAACGAGCGTTTTACTACGTTCCTTAAAGCCGAAGGACTAAAAGAAACCAAGACAGAACCATGTATATACAAAACCGAAGACAATTTGTTAATATTGGCTATTCATGTAGATGATGGAGTCATAATAGGACTAAATAGACAGATTATAGACAAACTGCTGAGTAATCTAGGTAAGGAATTTCAAATAAGCGTATTTAAAAATATTAAGTCTTTTTTAGGTATAGAAATACAAAACAACGAAGGATGTCTTAAACTCAAACAATCAAGTTATGCAACACACGTAGTAGAGATGTATAATATGGAAAATTCGAAGCCTGTAAACACTCCCATGCTTGCCAATGATGACGGAATCGAAGAAATGAAAAGAGGTTTTCCATATCGAGAAAGTGTTGGAAGCATCCTTTATCTGGCCAGCAAAACAAGACCTGATTTGGCATACGCTATTGGATTTGCAAGTAGACATTCAGATAAACCGACAAGACAAGATGTAGCAAACGTAAAAAGAATATTAAGATACATAAATGCGACTAAAGATTTAGGTATTAGTTATAAAGTAGATAGTAGTAAAGATGAAGAAGAACTAATAGGTTATACAGATTCAGATTATGCAGGCGATATAGAGACTCGAAAAAGTACATCCGGTTTTGTTATTATGTAGGTACTGCGGCGGGCCTATAAGTTGGAGTTCGAAAAAACAATCTATAACGGCATTATCTACAATAGTACTGAAGCCGAGTACATTGCAGCAACCGAATGTTGCAAGGAAATCTTATATTTGAAATCGTTAATTGAAGAATTAACAGGCAAATCAGTTGTAGCAACATTAAATATTGACAATCAAAGCACCATTCAATTGATTAAAAACGGCATAGGAAATAAAAGAAGTAAACATATTGACGTTAGATATCGGTTCATAAATGAAAAGTTCACGGAAGGATTGATAAACATAAAGTATTGTACGACTGATAAGCAACTAGCGGATATATTTACCAAAGCACTAGGGCATAATATGTTCGAGATTCACAAAAGCAAATTAGTAAGCTAAGTTAAGAATAAGACTATAATTTTAATTATAAGTATTTTAGTTATGAGTTAGAAAGTTCGCTAATTTAAATGTAAGCTAAGTTTATTAGAAATTGTTTCACAATTAAGGGAAGGTGTAGAAAATAATTGTTCAACTTTATAATTTGAGTTTGGCGCCAACTGTCCGCTACAGTTAGCCTATATGATGCGCACGTATATAAACGTAAAGATGTCGCGATAATCGTGGCGTTAGTGTAGCATTTCCGTTCCCATGTTCGTTTCCGTTATTGTTTCGACGCATCCACCTTCTTCGCTAATATGGAAGGGTCATGTATTCTCAAAGTAAGAGTTTCTTTTAATTTTGGATGCAATAAATAGTAAATGACGATTCCAGTTTGTGTACGTCAATAAGACCTCCGACTATACAGAAGTACGTATAATTTAACAGTCGGACCTCGCATACAGAATGAAGAAAAAAAATACCTTTAGAAGAAATTCTTTTTCTTTTCAACGGAAATTGAAAAATAAGTAGATTTCAGTGTACAGGCGTTTTCAAGATACTAATAAAATAAGAAAATAAGTAAACACGTACTTTTATATTACTTAAGTATCGGAAATGAAAAACAAAAAAGAATATATGATATTTATGATACATATTAATCGCAAACATGATCGTGAAAAAAAATGTAATGCAAGTATTTTCTTGCACCATGAACAAGTTATAGCTATTCTACCACAAATCATGTTTGTTTCGAATGACTTCGGAAGCAGTTCTACAGGAATATGAAATGTTCTTGGTCTATTAGCTACATAGCCTCAAAATTCTCTATAATTTTGGTTGTTATAAAAATTTCGAAATTTTTAAAAATAACATTCATGAGTGGAGTATATTAAAAAATATGACATTAAAAAATCTAAATACACGATTACAGAATCACTTAATCTTTTTGTCTAAAACATTTTTTTATATACCTCACGGTTTCAGTGAGATTCACGTATAATCAAATATATAGAATTTCTTCGAAGAATTGTTTCGACCCCTAAACATGCTTTGAAGCTAAAAAAATACGTGTCTGTTATTTTTCGCTGTTCTCAAACATATCCAAAGCCTATCAAAATCGGTGAGGGACAGTTCCAACGTTTCCTTGTCAGTAAGTGGTTATAATACTGAATGTATTCACTGAATGTACCTACTAACATGATCGTATTTTTGCTTATTAACGGGAAATATAATTTTATAAAATTGACAATGTATATGATTCGTATCCAATCCATCGAAATTCAAAATTTTCGAATAGTTCGGATTCGAATTATAAAAATTCGTATTCGAATAGTTCACACATCTCTAGTATTCGTCTTTTTTTGCATTTTCTAATTCTCGGGACTTTTCATCCCTTTCTCCTTTTCCTCTATCTTCTATGTCTATAACATTTAAATTCAAGCACGTTTCGCACCATTTCGCCGTCGCTTTAAACAAGTACCGTTCCATGCTTACATTCTTCCTCTGCTTTCGTCGCGCTACTCTCCTAATGCTTCTCTTCGGGATCCACCACGTGTCGCCTATTCGGTTGGCACGTGGGTTTTTATAGAACAATAAACGTGTACTGCACGCAGACGCGCAGGACTCTTCGCCGTCGTCGTTGCGGTCGGTCGTCCTTCGAATCGTCCAGTTCCCCTGTAATGTCATTTCGTGGAAAGTGGCCACTTTGCCGCAGACATGCTCACAGTTACACCCAACGAAGTTACAAAGCTCCAAGTTTGCTTCAAAATTCCGTCCTTCGAAACTAGAATCGTTAGCGCTCCGAGCGTCTTCGGTTGAGTTTCCTGCTTGCATTTTTCTCGTCTGCTATATTTTATCTTCGGCCCGATACATCAGGAGTTATTAACATTTTGTTGTTCTTCTACGCAAAAAATAATTAAAAAGAATTACTTTTCGCGAATTGCAAAGGAGCAAAAATGAACTCTGGATATACAATGTGAATGGAAGGAAATGCCTCTTGACATATCTATGATTGTTATGAAAAAAATGTATTTTCGTACAAATTTAAAGCGGGGAAAAAAGTTACAAGGAAACAGGAAATTGCAGAGAAGATTTTTATACGCGAAAAAAGGAAATAAAAAGGATGAAATGAGATTACGGAAACGTTGTACTAGAGAGAAAGAACTTTCTTCGTATAATTTTGAAGTACGTGCTCTGCGGCGGAAGGGTTGAAATAGTCGCTTCGTATCCATAAATCACCGGCGCGGCAGCAATCTCGCGCGGCAGCATCGAACGAGCCTCGTTGAAAGAACGTGACATGACGGTCCTAATGAAAGCAGCAATTAAGTAGGCGAGAGCGATCGACCAAGTTCCACGAGCCCATCCCCCTCGCTCGCACAGCCGAGCAAATTACACGACGATGGCAATTAATAAAGCCCCCGTAATGGCGTTCGCGGTTGTATCGCGGTCTCCTCATCCACCTCCTTCCCTCCGCTCCACCCACACCCCTGTGCAATCTCATCGTCGTTAATCACTTTAACGAGTGCTTTTGTTAACGCCGTCGCGCGATAAGAAACCGTTAAAAAGGATCGTCCCGTGAATATCGGTAATATAAATTGGTCACAAACGCCACGGCCATATTGTCTTATCGTATAATACGAGTTTGAGACAACGCTGACCAACGCATCTCGCAGAAGTTACAACGATGACTGATTCTAATTGTCCTCGTGAATCCTGTCATCCTGAAATCATGTCATTGGAAATTAAATAAATTATAAATATATCGTTACGTTTAGATTTGTAACTCCTGAATTAATTGATCGATCAATTGCGCTTCTCACCGCGTTAGTCCTCGTGTATTGCCGAGGTGATTCGCTTCTCGTATTTTACTTCTACAAAAGAAAGGGAAAGATGATGAATGGTTCGTTACGATCTTAATAACTTGTAAGAAGTTATGCAATAACAATATATTCGCGCAAGACTTGTAACAAGTTATATAACAGCTGTTCTGCGATGATTTATCTCTACAAAACTTGTAACGCAGTAAATTCTTTATCACAACTTGTACAATAATGCGATACGGTCATAGTGTCTGAACAGTTTGCATTCTTTATTTGCGTGAAAAGAGAAAGAAAATAATGAGTAAGGCTTGTTATATTATACTTAATTATAATAACTTGTAACATCTTACATAACACCAATACACCCGCGCAAAACTTTTAATAAGTCATAATAGCTTTTAATGGAACACGGACTGTTTCAAAATTAATGGTAAATGAAGAGATATAGCATTATTCTTGGCGAGAAATCCGGTAATTAATGCAATTAATTTTTTCTTTGCGAATATGTGTCAGGAGAGATTATCGATTTTTACAGATGTTCGATCTTCGAACTACATCAGCCTGCACGAGATAAAAATTATATTTGTTTACCTATGAATGTCGTAGAATTTAAAAAAAGGGACTTTTCGATGCTCATCACGCGCAGTTAAGTCGTTTGTTGCCCCCTGAATACAAGTCCCGATTTCAAGTTCTAATCAAAATCGGAAGTGTTTTCGCACTCTCTGTAAACGCAAGTGCAGATATCCGACGCGGGAAAGCGTTTTATTACGCGAGATTGCATCGTGTTTCGTGAGCTCGTCGAGAGAACCGAGCGAAGATGCGAGCGGACTCGTATCAGCGCATTTGAAATGGAAATGCACCCGAAGATTCCCGCAACACCACCCCCGTCGCTTTATATCTATGCGATGCAGTCGGCACTCGCGAGAGCCGTACTTGGCAACCCCCGGTTGCGACCGACACGACACCCCCTTTGTTCCGTAATTCGGCGGCGCGAACGCCATATCGTGCGCTCTTTTATATGCAAGCGCATAACAACTTACGAAAATGTAAATGCCATTTTTAGGAAACACGAATTTTGAAAACTTGGTGCTTCCGAGCTTTAAGAACTTTTGGAACCCTGAAGATTTGACATTCCCGGGGGACTTGAGATCACGGGAACCTTAGAAACATGGAGTTGCGAATATTCTTGAAGGTCCTTACTTCTTTTTCAGAATCAATTTTCAGATCTTAAAAGTAAGAATTTAAAAATGCAGAAACGTGAAAAATTTTCAATACATTATTGAGAAACTTTACTTTTAGAATTATTATAACTTCGTTTCCGAACCCTTACAATTAGGACTTTAAAATTTAAATACATTGAATTTTATATAGGGGAGACTGGGGCACCATGAGCCACAAAAATTGAAACTCTGAAAAGCACTTTTAAATATAAGATTTTTTCTCATTTTTTTAATAATTAAAGCACTATGTATATTTTAAAATTTATTTAGCGTATTTGGCAAATATTGATTAGTTTTTGAGAAAAAAATTAAAACACATTTTTTGAGAAATGACCCAAGGTGCCTCATACCTGGGGCACCATGGGTCTGTTACTGAGGCATTATGAATCACACACAAAAACTAGGTTTATTTATTCAAGAAATAACAAAAAGTTTTAAAAGTTGAAAAGAAATTTTATTTTATACGTTTTCTTATGACACTGTTGAGGATTGGGCAGGACAAACAAAGATATCAGAACCCTAACTTCTGACATGTTTTCTTCAATCAAAAATAACATACATCATTAACCTATCTATCTATTATCAACCTTGGTGGCGTGTGTGACCCATGGTGCCGCAGCATTGGGTGTCCCATGGTGCCCCGAATGCACTTAATATAGAAAACGGTGAAACGTAATTAAAAAAATTAATGATACATGATTATCTGTAGTGTAGTAAAATGACAAAAGATGCTAGAAAATTACACCTAATTTTTGGTACGTGTATATTTTACTACAAAAACAATATTAAAACATTTCTAAACGGTTGAAAAGTTATTTACGCATCACGAAAACCATTTATGTCACGTGCGTTTCGAGACTACGGACTTTGATGACTGCCACCTAGATACGAAGTATGGGCAACGAAATAACTGTCACATGATACTAGTTGAATCAACCTAAACATTCTGGATTACCCTAAACAGTCAATGACCCATGGTACTCCTGGCTCATGGTGCCCCGATCTCTTCTATATATTTTTGGGAAATCTGAGAGAAGTATTTTTTTAAATTTAAAATGTTAAAAAGCCTCAATTAATCGTAAAAAGTTTCAGGACTGAAAAATTTTGGAATATAAGTTTTAGGTACTCGTGAAAATGTTTATATTTTATTCTTAGAATTAATTAATCTTAAAAGTTATAATTCAGCAAATTTTTTTTAATTTTAAATCGAAATTTTGCAAATAAACTCTCAAAAATATTATATTCTTATAAAAATACGAATTTCTTTGTACCACACCACACATATACATATATACGTACTCTTTAAAAGTCGAAGAGTGAAATATCACTCAAAACAAATGAAACGCAAGTATAACGAAAAGTGAAAATTGAATTTGTGCACTTCGAGTGATTCGCCACTCTAAGACAGAGTAAAATTGCGCTCTATAAGTTGGAGTAAAATCACACTCCATTTGAGTGAAAGGGCACTCTTTTCGAGTGCAGTAGATCAGTGTCCATAGGAGTGAATTATGTCACTCTACAATTTTGAGTGGAAAATTTTGCTCTGTTAAAGTCATTTATCAGTCGATCTTTAGTGAATCGTGGTTCACTATAGCTTTGGAGTAAGATCGTATCACTCCGATAGAATAGCCGCTCTGAAAATTTGAGTGAAAAATTAACTCCTACCTAATGAGTGCCCGCATTTACTCAAATTAGAGTGACAAACCTCTCTTTTGGAGTGACCATCGCAATCACTCCAATATATTAGTAGCGAAACCACTCTATGAGATATAGAAAGTAGGGGAACACGATGGTGGCCACGGGGTAATGAGAGTTATGCAGTGATAGGCCTATCCGAGTGAGTTCGAGCGTGTTTTGTTTAGTCCTGGATTAGAGAGACGCGAGAAAGGATTGGCTAATGCGCTGCATCGTTGTTCAGTTGTCGTTTTGCGTCTGAAAAGGCTTACAGTGGTTTTTGCACTCTATTCTTGTAATTTTTGTCGATCTTTGGTAATGAAATATATGAGTATTAAAAAATACATATTACTACAATTCATTACATTTTATCATTAAAGTAGACTTCAGTAATATATGTAAACAACTGTTTGTGCCTTGAAACGATCACCCGTTTTTAAATCAATCTATTCAAATTAAAAATAACCCGTTTGGGCTAATGATAGTCAAATGGCTCTCATGAAAGTAACGATGATAATAAAGAAAATACCTGCAACTTTTGGGCTGATACAGGGAAATCAAACGAATTATGGTACCGATGTAGATCCTGTGGCAATTGGGCTCAGGCTGAATGCTCTGGATGCAATTCAGCATTAAGATGGCAATTTTTTTTTAATTTTGCATATTCTCTTATAATAATTACAGTTCCTATTGGTAAAAGTATATTGTTTTGTGCCTTAATATGGCAAAAAATAGTATATTGCTGTATTTCAGATTTATTTAGTGATGTTTCTAATTATACCGTATACCGACTCTATCCCGTACCCTGGGTAATGGGAGTTAAAGCTACTTTTTTTAAATTAAAAAACATACTTATATTCGATAATTTTTTTACAGTTTTTATGAATACTATCAAGAAGCTAATTAGTTGTAGTTTAAGATTCGCTTAAGTTGGAATAAATATATGATATTTTTAATGTACTTTTTTTAGGGGATCCTGGAGCGACGGCAATTATCGATATTTATAGGTGTCCGATTTTCTTCAAATTGGCTTTACAAATTTGAAATCCCATTAACACGTTTAAACTACGTATACAGAAATGATGAGTGGAGTGGCAAATTGAAGACTAAGAACTTAAAAGAATTGAAAAAATTATATTTGATACTACTTGGTGTTGCACCTTTTGTACCTAGAGCTATCACTTCATGAAAACTTTCGTTTAATATATGAATTATATAGCTTACGTGCACAAATTGAAAGTACCCCACTAATCGGACTAGATCAAAGAACAACGTTGTATCATTGAAACTAAGATTAAAAGCCTAATAAGAAAGGTTTTCGCTGATCGCAGATTTTATGCATGTACACACACGCAGTGAACATGGCGTTGCATCTGACAAGGACAGATATCTCGTTGGATAAGAACAGATATAGGCCGGCGGTAACATAGAAAACGGTCGAAATTATTGACCCCGTCGGAGTTCGGCCGTCACTTCAGGATCCCCTTAAATGGCTTCCATTTGACCCTTTTCCTCTACTTATAATTATTTGATTATTTAGAATTTAAACACAATAGGGGAATTAGTGGCATAATGGGACCACGGGGAATAATGGAATTTGGTCGATACTTTTTTACAGAGATGCTGCCACGTAATGAAATGTTTCGAAATTATTACTTTTAGATGTCTCTAACCGCGTGTTGCTATCAGTTTTCATATTATTTTAGCTGAAAGATGTTACAAATTGTTTAATGCGTTTGCTGTGCTTTCCGCGACTGATTGTGAGTTGCAGTTTCTTTGATACATTTGCATAAGATAAACAATGATAAAATTCTACTTTTTATTACTGTTAGTATATTTACGTTATTAAATAATCTTTTCTTGTCAATTCAGTAAAGTATCTGTGTGTAAATATCAATTATCTGTGATGATTTATATTACCTAAAGTAAACAATAAGTATGAAATTATACGACCGTGTAAGATATACCTACAATCAAACAAGGGAAAACGCCGTAATCGGTCAGGACTGGATCTTGGTTGTCCGAATAATATATATTAATTTTAGAGTGACTTTTTACGTACAATTCTTTGGCCCTTGGCACCTAAAGTAAACTTATATACATTTCGGCGCATAACGAGGCATTAGTCCATGGGGTTAAATGCCTTGTGTTCTTAATTAGTAAATATCTATGTTATGTTGCGCAATATTGATGCCAAAGATGATTTAAATTAAATTTTAATTTTGATTTATATTTTAATAAGAAAAATGTATACTGTAATAATAAGAAAAGTGTTATTAATAAACAATTAATTATTAATTAAAAGTGTAATATTGTGTGTTTTAATAAATCATTTTTAAGAAGTTTTGAACATTAATAAACAAGTTTTGTGAAGTATTATGCATAAAATGCATAATAAGGAAAACTTACGCTTTTAATAAAACAATAATTTCGTCCTTTTAAACTATTCTTTCGCAGTAAAACTTGTGTTTTTATTATAGTAGATATTTCAAAGAATATTTTGGTGCAAGGCCAAGTTTATTTATTTATTTTTAATATGTTTTAAACTTGTTTAAACCTTAGTGTTCCCATTATGCCCTGGGTTTCCCTATAATAATAAGATCCTGCATTTAAAGCTTCTACAAATAGAAAAGTCGAATTCTCAGGTCCATGGCGATCAAAATAAATCGTACTTCCCTAATTGGAAAGACGAAGAATGACGGGACGCGCTGCGTAAATACCGTCGTCATAGCGCTGGATGCTGCGTGCTGCAGCTGAAATGTTTACTTTGTAACGGCGCACGCGATATCTCGGCAGCGTTATTAAATTGCTCGTATTTGCATGACGGCGCCAAGCCGAGCTGAAGACCTAACGACGGGTGTTACGGGTCTCGCTTAAAGCGAAGACCGGGAAGATGAAGAAACCGGATGGGGGAGGAAGCAGTGAGACGCGTAATAAAAGGACGTCATTTAATTTAGCGATTCGCCGGATTCGCTCGGATTCGCCACTTTAACCGCCCGTCCCACCCCAGACGCATTTATCCGAACCGAGAGGCCAATTACGACTGTTTTCACTCGTACTCCTGAAAGCCCGACGTCTTTATTCATTCTGGACGAACGCGAGTCTTCTGTGCTTTAAATAGGACGAATCTTTGGGACGTTTAACGTTTTAAAGTAGGTAAACTTGAATTTTATTTTTTGAAGGCGCGGTTACATTGATAATCCTTTATATCGTGTCTAATGATTGATATGGAAGGTTATCAGGGTTCCTGAAATTTTAGGTGATAGATAATTGGAGTGCTTGTGTGAAATGCAATTTCGAAAATCTTGGACTCTTATAAAACTGCAAAAACCTTGAAATTACAAAATACTGAAAACTTTAAAGTTCGGAAACGTCTCTATAACGTCTCGCATTTTGAATTCATAAAAGTTCAAAGGGTTGAGACTTTGAATATTCCTTGAAACATTTCGAATTTTTAGAATTATTTATATCCTTAAAACTTGAATAAATAAAATTTAAATTTTTGGAATTTTTTAAATTTTGAATACATGTACTTTCTAAGTGTGAACACTTGAATTACACAAATCGGATCGTTTGTATTACAAACTCTTAGAACTTTGGGTTTCCACCGTACTGGGCACTGTCGAAACTCAGTGCTAGATTTCAAACATTGGGAGACGTAATTACGCGCGTCGTGAACACATTCCTATTCGCGAATGACGCGTCATTTCCGGCACTGTGTGGAGCTCGCGTTTTTATCGGACTTACTTTAATTTGCTCTGCGAGACGAGTGTGCGCTGCCAATAATTTCCCGATTGCATTTGATCTCACTTTAATAAAGCGATGTCGAAGATTGGTGTTTGCACGACTGTGGCCAGGCTCTCCTATCTTCTTGTAAAAAGTGATTAAATACTAAAAATACCATACTACTTATCGATATAAATTAAGTTAAGGGGGAACATATGAGTAGACCGCAAGAAAAGAAGGTGAAATTCGGGAATTTTTATCTTGGAAACTATTAATTCGATTCGATCCGGGTTTTTTTATTTAAAAGTATCTACATTGAGGCACGTTCACAAATTTTTTTAAGGGAATTCATTCCCTCGGAGCGCTGTTCTCGTGGCCGGCGTAAAATGTGTTCCTCGCGGACACGGTTCACGGTTCCCAGAATATCTCGAGAACGGCTGGACCGATTTGCTTCAAATTTATACACAATATTTTACGATAGTTTTTCTCGTTTCCATCGGCAGATTTCATAAAAAAAAATTTTTTTTACCGAAACGTCGACTGTTTGAACTCACATTCATTTTTCGACCCAAATTTTCGACCTTTTATAGTCTGATAAAAAAAAACTAGTTGAGTAAAAAAAAATCTCCCGATGGAAACGAGAAAAACTATCGTAAAACATTGTGTATAAATTTGAAGCAAATCGGTCCAGCCGTTCTCGAGATATTCTGGGAACCGTGAACCGTGTCCGCGAGGAACACATTTTACGCCGGCCACGAGAACAGCGCTCCAAGGGAATGAATTCCCTTAAAAAAATTTGTGAACGTGCCTCAATGTAGATACTTTTAAACAAAAAAAACCCGGATCGAATCAAATTAATAGTTTCCAAGATAAAAATTCCCGAATTTCACCTTCTTTTCTTGCGGTCTACTCTCTCTCTCTCTCTCTCTCTCTCTCTCTCTCTCTCTCTCTCTCTCTCTCTCTCTCTCTCTCTCTCTCTCTCTCTCTCTCTCTCTCTCTCTCTCTCTCTCTCTCTCTCTCTCTCTCTCTCTCTCTCTCTCTCTCTCTCTCTCTCTCTCTCTCTCTCTCTCTCTCTCTCTCTCTCTCTCTCTCTCTCTCTCTCTCTCTCTCTCTCTCTCTCTCTCTCTCTCTCTCTCTCTCTCTCTCTCTCTCCCTCTCTCTCTCTCTCTCTCTCTCTCTCTCTCTCTCTCTCTCTCTTATTAGTTCATAAATTGCGCTGCGCCTTAGTTCTTAGTTTTATATACACTATTTAGTTCTCTTTGGTAATACTGCTCCTTATCTTATTCTTTTTCACTGTACTTATTATTAGTTAAGTTGTGTTAGTTCTTAGTTTTTTTACATGGTATATTATTGAGATTGCTGCTGCTTGCCTTATGAGAGAGAGCATGCACATCATACTAACTTCTAACCGCTATATTTCGCTTTTGTTTACATCTTATTGTATCTCTGCATCTTGTAACTGCTATATTATTGTAATTGCGATATTATTGTAACTGCTATATTACTTTTTTGCCCTTTAGCCTTTGCTTGGGCATAATAAATTATATCTATATCTATATCTCTCTCTCTCTCTCTCTCTCTCTCTCTCTCATATGTTCCCCCTTAAATATATCTCTAAAATATTTTAAAGAATTACCCGTTATTTAAGAAAAAGATTTTCACGAAAATAATAAAAATATTAAATATAACTAAATTACAATAATATATAATAATAATATATTTTAAAAAATATACATATAAAAATAATTATATTACAATTTTCAATATTTATAAAAAATATATGTTGTGTATATTGTGTACATATTTTTACAGGATATTTGTGGTTTACGAGAGAGAATACTCAGATTTTTCTGTATTTCAGAAGAAAATTCGCGGCTCACTCATCCTGTTTAATCCTCTTACAAGGGTTTTTTCAACCTCTCGAGATGCTCACGAGAAAACGACTATTCACGCGAGAATATTCGGGGCGACGTACACGTCTCCGCACTTTGACGATCGATCGATCTTATAACACGACCCTCTTACCTTCTTCTCCCTCACCAAAAGATTTATTGGTCTCGAATACGTATCCTTTTCACGAAAATTCCGCACCTGAGGAAATTTCATGCAAAATTTTTCGAAAATTCGCTCGTAAAATGATTTTTAATCACGTCAGAAAAGGGCGATCTTTCACACATTCAATAACTTATAAATATCTAAAGCATCTATTTATGAAGAAAAACTCAAGATTCCGAAGATGCAAGATTTCGAGGATTCTAAATTTTGAAACTTTATATAAACGTTTCGAAAAATATATTAAACGATCTAAAGGATATTCGTGATCGTATTTTAAGTATTTGAAATCAGAATTTTACAACGTTCCAGAGATTAAAGATCTGTGCTCATAAGGAACGTCCCTTTGTACTATTGAACCCGATTAAGATGAACCCAGCATCAAAGATCGAAAAATCCATGCTGGATTGTAATCCTTGGCGGACAAACGTCGGATCGTTTAGGATTCGTAATCCCTGGGAGGACCGGAGGAGGCGGCTTTAAGGATTTGCGAGTCGTAACGGTGTTGGACACGCGCTGCCATTGAAAGCACGCGGGAAAGTGTATAAAGTGAAATAAAATAAAGTGTAAGCGAGCTTTACTCGGGGGAGCGCGATTCTACTTTAGATTAAATTCCGAAGCGCGACCCACCTTCTTACCGCCGCCACTTCCGCCGTCGTCGCCCCCTTTCCGACTACCCTTACCCCCATGATCGTACACCTTCCTCGGCGCTTCTATCTCGTTTCGGAAAGTAAGCTTTTCTCGCCGCCGCGCCGCGAACGTTTTTATCAGCCGCCAGATGGTTTCGCTTGTAATCCACGATATACCGCCCGTTTTCCCCTTGCGGGATCTGCCGCCAGCAAGAAGGACGAGCGTTTATTTATTCGAGACGCTCTCGGAGCAATCGATGGGGTTCTTCCGAGTCCGCAAGAGGCGAAGAAATGGACTGCTCTTGTGGGACGAAGTTGTTTATCGGGATCTATGAATTCACCTCACAACGATGAAAATCGTAATCTTCTAGAAAAATTACATATATACATATTTGTTTTTTTTATAGAAACTATCTTTAATAAACAGAAAATGGGTCTTATTTTACACAACAATCGCGTTTGCGTTTACCCCTACTCGTTTGTTTATTTTATAACTGAACACCGGATGGTGTGCGCATTGATAAAAAATACATCGCCGGATTCTCCTGCATGGGGCTTTGTACTTGCGTCCATTTGTTCCTTGAGTATACATATTTATTTTGCGAATTGGCGAGATCGGTCTCGGGGTGGCGTTGATCTCCGACATGCTCTGTATCGCTTGGAAATAACGAAATAAGGGGGCATAAGAGGGGGTGGCACGCGCCTACTTCATCCCTCTTCTTGACAGCTCTATCTCGCGAGTAACCCCCTGAATCCACCTTCTGTCTCGCCCTCCCCCGTACTCCTCCCTTCTCTACCCTTTAGCAACTCCCTTGACACGAGTCGTTACTCTTTCCGAATACCGAAACTTCCCTACGGCTCGATTTCGCCGACTCGGGGGCTGCCGCCATTTCGCAACATATTTTGCATGTCCTTTGACGCGCGTTTGATCAAAAATAGCAGGTTCTTTCCTCCATTCTGAGGATAAAAGCACTGCGAAACAAAAAATGCGCCAGCAGTCTAGTTTGAACATAAATCAATCAATAATTCTGTTTAAATTATATTCGCGGTCTTGGAATTTTGCGGACACAATAGGATCTCTATTTTGAACTATAAGCTCGTATAATATCGAAGCTTCCGATAATAGAGTATTCATTTTTCTAACGTGAACTTGCACGATCATTATTCGACAATATTATATATTGTATTTTAATTATCCGAAAAGATTTTAATTTGGGTTATACTTATGAGTTTATGCTTTCCTTTATCCATCTCTTTACTTCTATTTTGTTGCGAGACACCCCGTAGATTCGTTCGTATCCATGAAGGAACGGACGCTTTAGAAAAATAACTGCGGAATAATTGGGGATGTAGCGGTGCGCGCGAAAAATTAAGACAAATTAGAGCATTCTCGGTTTAGCCGGTAGTGTGCTTGCACCCGCTCTACCAACCGATCCGAGGGTCTCTCTGCGAGGTTTAACGAGAAGAAGGATAGGAGGAAAGGAGTGGTGCAGCTTGAAGCGGAAGGAAGGGATTCAAGATGGGGTTAGGCTGTGACAACATTTCGACCTAGCCCAACGAGAAGGGCCAAGACAAACAATTTTCAGCTGGCTCGGCCGTCTCGAACTAATTAACGTGGGATTTCGCCGTCACGTTAAGGAGCATTATTACGTAATTTTGACTCAATTAATAATGGAAACAGATAACAACACGAAATTACAAGGAATTGATTGAAGATTCGAAGCTTTAATGAAGAAAAGATCCGATCCTTTAAGATTTTAAACTCAAAAATGAGAAAATAGAATTTTTTAAATCCTCCAAGTCCTTAAGCCCCCTCTTCAAGTTTCTGTCTTTCTTGATTTTTTATCAATCGCGAACGTTGCTGAGTCGATTGAAAATTCTTATCTAAAATTTTTCTTAAAGTTTTTACGTTCCAAATCTTTTCAAGTATTTTATCCGTTGTTTCACGCAGACACGCGCAAGTCGACAGAATTAATTTTTGCAATGTTATTTTTCTTTTACAACATTATACTATTTCGCAACGGTAATGCCGTATCGTATAAGAGGAAAGTGGGCGAAGAAATTATGGCGCGCTCCCCCCCGAACTGGAGAAATTTATCGCCTGCATATACGTCTGCATATAGACGCACGTGGTCATAAGCGCGTTACGATCGTGAAGTATTCCGGAAACTGGTTCCGTCGGAACTGCACCGGAAATGACGTCTGGATCCAATTTTTCTAAATCAAATAAGTATTACCGCGCAACGTTTCGAAATATCCGGAAATTTACGATATCTTGAATATTAACGCGAATGCCCGAGCTATTTAACGGTGACTATTCCAACGTAAATCAGAAGAATCGCTTAGCTTTGACCGGTAAACTTTAATATCGAGGGATCGAGAATTTGTAAATGTACTGGCTTAATTGATTACAATAACACGAACTATCTTTTAATTAATGTGAGTATTTTTTCATGCCGAAAGTTAAAAGGCGGCGCGGCGGGACGAGTAACGGCTGCTCATCAAGTTTTCATAGGAGAAAACGAGAACTTGTAAAACTAAAACTTCGTTTTCTTTGCGCTTCCAGTTTCTGTAACTTTGCTCCAATCGTTGGAGCGCTGGAAAACGTTAGACCATCAAACTGCGCCATTTTGCGAGAAGAAGCGGGTTCGCACATAAACGAACGATGAACATCGCGAGTAACGATAACGGCGACTAACGCGTTTCGTAATATTTACAAATATTCAGGCGTAAAATAATAAGAACGTGTTATTATTATAATTTTTAACAAAATTTCCCTCGAATTACGCTGTCATTAAAGCACGTGGGATACAATAATCGAATTCGCCGCGATTTAATCCGCTTTAATCGAATGCATAACCCGCGCTAAATACGAGACTCGCATAAGCGTTGTTATTTCACAAATTTATCATTACTGTAAACCGCAGGCGGAACCAGCCGTTTCGCTGTCATTTGGTCGCGCATACGGTTAATAATGAACATCGTTTAGTATTGTTAATAAACAAGCCGGCGCGTAAAACGTCGAAGAGAGACGGCGATTAAGCGGCACAATTCAATAGCCGCGTAATCATCGAAAGTTGATTAATTTCATTATCTCAGCTACGCCCTTGTTTCGACTAATTAGTTACTTCACGGCGGCACAATAATGGTAAACAATAATTTCATCGAAACAGAAATCAAGCCGCGGAATTATAATTGCTTTAAGCCGGGCACTCGCTGTTTGTCAAACATAATTCGCACAGATTTTGTGCAGTAACTGTAATTTTTTTTCTTTTTTTTGTAATTAATTATATGAAGTAATTGAGTAATCATCGTTGAGATAAATTGTTAATTATACATTTATAATAATTAAACTGAGTAATCATAACTAACAGACAAAATATAGCTCTACTGGTCATCTTTAACCGTTACAAAAAGCAATAATCAAAACGAAAGGGGAAAAAAATGATTTACCCAGATATGTTTGAACACTCTTCCTCCCACGTGTTTATTTCAAGGCTGTACGGTTGGCTCGCGACAGTTTTGAGCGCGATATTTTCGAGCAAGTCGGATTTGCATATCGGCCTTTTGCGAATCGGCCGGAAAAATCGTCCGGTTGGATTCCCGGCGAGAGAGCCGACGAAATCGAAAACAACCTGTGTTTACTTGCCGTTAATTCAATATTAGCATCCGCAACTCCGGGCAAACCCTTCCCGACGTGAAATCGTACATTCTGTTTGACTCGATGGTCGAAATACATCCCCGATTTGCACGCTGCTTACTACTCCTGGCCGTTTTCCTCGCTCCTTTCGTCCCGAGGATTTGGCGTTTTAAATACAGCTAAACACACCACCGACGGGGAGAAAATTCTGCCAGGGCGGAGGGATTAATAAGGGGCTATAAATAAGCCCTGACTCTACTCTCTAAAAGTCGAAGAGTGAAATATTACTCAAAATAAGTAAAATGCAAGTGTACACGGAGAGAATTTTATATTAAATTTTACTATGCTGCCGCACCAACTGCGGACCATCAAGACGCCACAAGTTTAAATGCTATGAACATAGCATTCAATGCTATAGTTATAGCATTGAATGCTATAGTTATAGCATTGAATGCTATAGTTATAGCATTGAATGCTATAGTTATAGCATTGAATGCTATAATTATAGCATTGAATACTATGTTCATAGCATTTAAACTTGTGGCGTCTTGATGGTCCGCAGTTGGTGCGGCAGCATAGTAAAATTTAATATAAAATTCTCTCCGTGTAACGAAAAGGAAAAATTGAGTCTGTGCATTTCGAAAGATTCACCACTCTAAAAAAGAGTAAAATTGCGCTCTATAAGTTGGAGTGAAATCACACTCCATTTAAGTGAAAGAGTACTCTTTTCGAGTGCAGTAGACCAGTGTCCATATAGGAGTAAATTATGTGACTCTACAATTTTGAGTGGAAAATTTTATTCTGTTAGAGTCATTTATCAATCGAGCTTTAGTGAATCGTCATTTACTATATATACCCTTAGAGTGAGATTGTATCACTCCAGTAGAGAGTCCGCATACTCAAATTAGAGTGACAACCCTCTCTTTTGGAGTGATTATCGCAATCACTCTAATTTAATATATTATATAGTGGCGAAACCACTCTATGAGATTTAGAGAGTAATAACTCCTGAATCTAACGATCCGAAAATTTAGAAAGCCATGAATGTAAAAAACTTGCGGATAAATTCTCGGAAAATTTGAAAATACAGATTATTTTGTGTCGTTGATATCCTCGATGTTTTAAAATTTCACGATCGCTGCTGAATCCATGGAAGTATTGCAGGGTGGCATTGTAATTGGCCATATTGTATACGATCAATAGTCACTGTACAAACGTAACCGAGGTGACTAACAACTGGATTTAATTTCGAATGTAACGAAGCATTATATAGTGTCGGGCTCTAACGTCGCGCAATTTACGTCGCGATGTCTCTGCGAAATTTCTCTCCCGTGTGAATATTCAAGACCAACCGTTCACTGAACGAGCGAACGTCTAAGGGTGTCCGCCCTTAAAGGGCTTTCGCACATTCGCGTGTACTTTCACACTCGGCGCGCGGGAGGGTAGGCCGGAGGGTTCGCAGCTTCGTAGTATTTCAGGCATCGGTTCCCGTTTACACTTGTAATGCGAGGCTTCCCATTGTGTAACAAGAGAGAAACCCCGCACGAGGAGCGCGCCGCCGCGCGTCACGCCGCCCTGTCTCTGTCGCCCTATCATAGCCGGCTGCATTAACGTTGAGATTGAAGGGCGGCGAAGGAGGGCCTCGACGAAGAGAGCACCTCCGACACGTCGCAGGTAGTTTCGCGTCGAACGGTTGTAAATGGTTCGCTTAATGCGATCGCGTTACACGACGACGACGAGACTCGCCGGGATGTTCTTGGGTTACCCTATGAGACGTACCTCTATATTATCTTACTTTATCCTCCTGGATTACCGGTTCCTTGCTTCAGCGGAGTCCTAGTTTGCCGCGATATTAGACGCACGTCAGCGATAACGACGTGCACCGTGCGTCGAACGTTGAATAAGTATCGCATAAATCTACACGATGTCCTTATTTTCCGCGAGCTGAGATGATAAACTTAACTTCGAGAGAGGACGGCAAGAGTTATTTGACTTGCGGTAACTCCGGACGAACTTTATTTACCTGTTTTTCGGTAATTTGTGGTTTGGTATCTCCCCTACGTATTCTCTTGGCATATCCGCGTGTCGCAGCAGAAAGGGGAGATGTGTAACGGGGCATAACGACGCTTGCGGGGCTTTAGGTCCGCCGTAAGCGTGCGGCTTCGTCGGGATAGAGCTAATGTTCGTCGCACGGGGGTTTAACGCTTACCGTAAGCAGGAACAACGGATCCATAGCGACCGCGGAAAATCCGCCCGGGGGAAGAGGGGGAGATGGTCGATGAGGGAAGTCATGCGAAAAAGCTTCGAACAGCTTTCGTGGGGATACTTCGCATGGGTGGATCACAGCTACGAGACATCCGAGCAAGGGGGCTCGGACAACGCCACTTTGTGTTGCGAAGAAGCACACGTTGAAGACGTTGAAACAATTCTAATAAAATTCTTATTAGTGAAATTCTTACTAGCGTTGAGAGAATCATCCTTCTCTGGAGAATCTTGACAATCGTCAGGTTACATACGTTCGAGGATCCGCGACGTCCAGAAAGCGCGAGTTCAGGGATGCGCGCATACCAAATCCGGGAGTCTTTGAAGATTCATACCGTATAGAATCGCCATAATCCGGGGGAGGAGGGCTTGCCGCTATCTGAGACCTATGAGTTTCTCAAATCTATGGCGCTTAAAATCCGCGGATTCTCGAGGATCTGACATTTGTATCTCGCGGAACCCGGTGGATGTAGTAGAGGCGCTCCTGCGCGGCGATATTTTCCCGAGCTACCCTGTATATACGTAGTGCACATATAAACGGGCTTCTCTGCCCGGAGTTTCCCGTGTGGGCGGAGGATTACGATACTGTATGGCTGAAACACGACGGGGGCACCCTTTGTCTACGTTGTCTGCTATCCTTAGCCTTTCATTTAAGGACTAGGTAATAGCTGTCGCTGCAGCTGCACGTGATCCCGCAGTTTGCTGGAGACAGGGAGAATAAGAGAACGTATTTTACTTCGCGAGGATACTAAAGTTCGCCGGACATGCCGCCACATCGACGTTTCCGAATTTATGCGCCCTGGGATCATCAGGTTTTAAGTAAACTCCAGGAGGAGGATCGGTGAAATGGATGAGATGTGGGACAGAAATAAACTCCTCTCGGAGACCGTTATGGCCGTGAGATTTAGCGCCGTTAAGTTTAATGAACTATAATTAGCGACTTATAAACGTAATAAAGGTCTAATAATATAGGAATTTCTGAAAAGAATCTAGAATTTATAGAAATGTTTTTTTTTCTTAAAAGAAAAAATTTTTTGAGAACTTTTGTAGGTATTATTTCTTTAAAGATTTTATTCGTTAAATTTTCGAGTACTATTAGTTTTAATGCCAAAATACTATTCTCTTTAAAATCTTTTCAGATTCTTACAGATAATTCTTGTTCGAAGTTTTACATAAGTCTTCTTTTGTTTTAACAAAGTTTTGTCATATATTTAAGAGTTGGCACCTTTTTTAGCAGATTCTACTTATTTGTTGTATTTGTTGTATTTCTCGGGAATAGAATGACAAAAATTTTACACAATGTGAAATGCTTGCTTTATAAGAGAGTCCTCCACTTCTATTTAGTTTCTAGACTCTGATACTTGAAACAAATAATTTCGTATTTTTTTCCTCCATGATTGTATAATATGAAAGAAGAATTAAGAAACTCCCTAATAATAAGTAAGTTTATTTTAATTTTGCATCTAAAAATGCTCTAATTTGGAGATTTGATGCCTGGAAAATCAGGGTCTTCTCAGGGAATATTTTTAACAATACTTGAGTAAATACTCAGTAATAGAACATATAATTATTTGTTACATAAACATAGTATGTAACATATATACAAAAATACAAAAATGATTGTATTATTTCATTATTTTCGTAATTAATTTATTAAATCCTAGGAGATTCCTATGCGTTGTTCTGTTTAAAATTTTTGTAACTCCTAATCAAAATTTTTAGATCGCAATTGGTATTTAGGAGTAAAAAATTGCTCTTTTCGAAAATCTAGTCGGCAATAAGGTGAGATATCTGGAAAAAAGTATAAAGATTGAAAGTGGAGATAAAAAGAGTAAATTACCTCTGCCTTTTTACTAATAAATATTCAACTAATAAATGATTTTGTTTATCTTTTTAAGTAGAATTTTTGTTGTAGAGATCACGCAAATACATTTCGATTTATTATACATTCGATTTATTCTACTTTAGTTACAAGAATTGAAAGCAGAAAAGCGCGTAGGGTCCTTCTGGGACTTAATAGATTAACGTAGAATATGCAGAATATATCTTTAGGCCAGTAAAATTAGCTCGAAAAACACCGAATATCTACAAAACGGATTGACAAGCCAATTTTTTTAGGGTGAGTAGAGGGTCATAGGAGATGCCCAAATTCACAAAGTTCAAACAAAATTTCCCTGTGCGTCGGCGGCCATCTTGAAAATAGGGGTAAATATTTAAAGTTTGAATATCTCGGCTCCTATTGGTCGAATTTTTTTCTTTTTTTTTTAGTTTTGTAGGGAAAAATATTTGCTACAACTTTTGTTTGTTTAAAAAATTTTTAATAGCTATCAAGGAAAAAAAGTTGCAACCAAAAAAGTGCCGTCAATTAGGGGTTGAACATTTTTATTGACACTTATATCGCCCCCTGTTAGTTTGATCAAAAAAATGTTCAAATAAAACTTGTAGAGGATTCAATTCTCTATAATTTTCGTATATATTGTATTTTTTTGCGGTGACTCAAAAAACAACAGAGATAGAGAGCGCCAAAGTTGAGTGTGTCTAGTAAATGCTCTTTTTCGTGGGGAAAATTCGCGGTTTTATTGTGAATTGTCGTATATTATAAAACTCTTTTCTGTGTGCATCACCACTGAGGTAGAGTTTCAGGCGCATTTTTTTTACGTGGTATCTCCAGTAGATATAATCCACGGATCCGAGAAAGTGCTTTTGTTCTATATATTGTGAAGCAATTTATGCAATTCTTTGCTTTTTTGTCGCTGAACATGGCATATTTCTTTCATCAATATCATCGTCATTGATATCACGACTTTCTTCGGTGACGACTTCCTCACTTTCGGAATCGTTGAAGTCAACCGGGGGAAATTCGAAGTCGTCGCAGTCGTCGTCTTCAAGTACTTGCTGCAACTGTACAATGTTTGTACATGATTCCCCGCTGCAATGTTCGCATATTACCGAACATTTAAGCCCAGCTTTGCGACAACCTTTTTTTTACATTTGCACGATATTGATCTGAGTACCGCAGGAGGCGCTGGATCCTGGGTGGTCATGATTGGTTCTAGTCCTAGTCGAGTTCGTTGCCAGCCCCATTCCTCTAGATCCTGGTAGATGTTAAGCCAGGTTTGCACTTGATGGAATGCGCGGAATGTATGCTGCCGTGTAGCCGCTGCGGTAGGAGGCAAGGAGGAAAGGTTGAATTTTGTTTTTGTCACTGATTTAACGAATTGCTTATATCGTAGGAAATTAAGCGACACTTCTTCGGTCCCACCAAACAACATACAAAATATTTTTTTTCCTGCTGCTGTCAAAACGTCGATATCGAGTTTCGTTTTTTTAAACATGTAAAGAACTTCTCGGAGTCCATCGTTTTTCTCGAGAATGTTGATTAATTTCGTTTTGCCAATATTGTAAATTGCTGAAGTAGTATCACATTATGTGAACGCGTGAAGAAGAAAGATGTGATCGATTACAGAAACATGTTTGAAACTTTTCGCCGAGTATAGGGCCTCCCGAGTTCTTCCTTTTCCGGATTTACGGAAAAATACGTTAGGAGTTTCCTGTCCTAGACCAGTGAGCAGAACGAGAAGGTCAATATCTTCACCAATAATTGTGACGGAGTCGTACAAAGATGCATTTTCTATTGCAGTTTTGACAATTAGTGTGTCCGCGTCCTCGAACGCTTGTTCAACGGTAACATCGGATAACTGTAAATATTTCGTGGAATGCCGGTGGATGGTTCGAAGATTGCGATGACGACGGAGAAGATGGAGGTGATTTTGAGGTCGAAACAGCACAGTTGCTCCGACGACGAATAGCCGCTGCAGCCATTCTCTCGTTGATGTATACTTTTCGACAGTGCACGTGCACTGTGATGTTGTTGACGTCCTCCAGCATGCGCGCATGTTCCTCGTCGCCCCTCTTAATAGCAAACGAATGTAAAGTTTGCACACCTCTTTTTTGAACAACAGTAATTTCGCCGTCGCTCAGCGCTTTCCCACAAATAAAACACTCGCTCATTTTCGTGAAATTTCACTCTGAAACGCTCGAAATACAGTTCACGACTGATCGAAAATAATATACAATAACACACAATGACACACACAAACAACACACACACACACACAATAACACACTGTACAGTTCGCGGAACAGAGTTTTATAATATATGACAATTCATTATAAAACCGCGAATTTTCCCCACGAAAAAGAACATTTACTAGACACACTCAACTTTGGCGCTCTCTATCTCTGGTGTTTTTTGAGTCACCGCAAAAAAATATATACGAAAATTGTAGAGAATTGAATCCTCTACAAGTTTTATTTGAACATTTTTTTGATCAAACTAACAGGGGGCGATATAAGTGTCAATAAAAATGTTCAACCCCTAATTGACGGCACTTTTTTAGTTGTAACTTTTTTTCCTTGACAGCTTTTAAAAATTTTTTCAAACAAAAGTTGTAGCAAATATTTTTCCCTACAAAACTAAAAAAAAAGAAAAAAATTCGACCAATAGGAGCCGAGATATTCAAACTTTAAATATTCACCCCTATTTTCAAGATGGCCGCTGATGCACAGGGAAATTTTGTTTGAACTTTGTGAATTTGGGTATCTCCTATGACCCTCTACTCACCCTCAAAAAATTGGCTTGTCAATCCGTTTTGCCATTTTTAAACCTAATTTTACTGGCCTACTTGGTTCTCCACTTGATTGCAAGACTCTGATGGAATTTTCAACTGATCCCATGAGTCCACGATATGCGTCCCGATGTGCGTTCGAACGCAGAGGTACGGTCGTTCTTGCACCTATACGCCGAGCGACAAAAAAACGACGCGTATAACACCGCGGAATGACTAATACATCCACCGAGGGTGTATTCGAGATATCGAGTTGCCGCTCGATAAAATGCAAAACTACTCGCGGCACACACGGGAGCAAAAATCGCGCGGATACGCGCGGATATATCGCTTCGCGTGGCGGAGGTAAAATATACGAGATAGCGCTCGCCGGTATCCGCCTGCCGCCGTCACGTGCGTTAGGCGATATTTGTCGCACGTGACCAAGGAGCCGCCGTGCCCGCCGCCGATATCTTCTCGCGGCGGACTCCTTTCGCGGCGGACGTAACGGAAAATCCATGGGTTGCGGAAGGAGCGGAATATATTCGCCTCTTTTATTATTCACACGAGCACGGAAGCGATGTAAAAATTATATATTATTTTACATTTAACGTGTTTTACAGCGAATGTTTCGCGCGCAGCACATACGAAAAAAAAGCCACTACACAGTACTTCCCCTTTATTTGCTACCGTAATAATTTTTGCACTCGCAAAATAACCGTTTAAAGAGGTAGTGGAAAACTCTCCGGTCAAGCGGTCAACCGTATCTAAATGTTTCGCCGGGGGCAAAATATTTTTAATTGAGAAGTACGATAAGCGGTTTACATTGCGCGACTTTTTAATTGCTGTAAATTGAAGCCGCTTAAATAGGCAAAGTTTTATAATTTCCTCTTTTAACACGCAAACGTAAATACCTCAAGTCTACGACGAAACTCTCTCCGTGCTCGGTGCAATAATTTATTCATTTTTTTCTTATTTTGTTATTTTGTAAGCTTAGTCCAAGTTCACGCTAACGTGAAATCCGCAAGCTCATTCGAAAGCAACGTGAAATCCCTTTGAGTAGACCTGAGATCTGAGGGAAAAAGGGAGTGAGGGTGGGGCGCGGAGATAGTGGCGGGAAACGTTTCTACGGGGAAAGTTTCCACTCTCCGCGAAAACTTTCTCGATCGAGCTCGACGCGCGAGCATTTGTTTTCCCGTGGTGAGCTTTCGCGAGCTTTCGGCAGGAAAGTCACTCGAGGGCGGGCGGCCACGGGCATCGTAACGCGCTACTGCTTTAAGCTATCGCGGCACTCACCCCTCCCTCCTGCCCGCATTTACCCTCGTTCTCCACTTTTGTCCCCCGTCGCGCCCCACGTTGGATTAAAATATCGGCGATGCCAACCGCGTCTGAATAATTCAGGACGAAAGTTCTGGTTGTTCGATCCCGCGAGAGGAGTCCTGCCAGAACGATCGGAGGATGTGATCGAGGTCCGTTTTTTGTGTTGCAGGTTTCGCCCTGATGAGAATCGTCGAGGTGTACAAGGAAATCCAGGATCAGGAGATGAACATCGTAAGTATTGTAGAACAGCTAGATTTTTAGCTAATTTTTAGAATGAGAAACTTATATCAAAGACTCGACAGGTTTTTCTATTTTTTAAGAACTTTTCTCCGGCGATTTTCGTAGACATTTTCTTTATTGCAGGCGTTAACTTTTTAGTATGCAATATTCAAGTACTTACATACAATATAAAGTTATAACTAATTTTCATTCTAATATATATATGATATTCCTGATTCCAAGATCTCTTTAATAATATTTAATTAAGATTTTAATCCTAACAATTTATCAATAACGATATAATAAAATTTAAATAATATTTTTATTTGTCGGTCCTTTATATGGTTCTTTGAATCTTTTAAGGAAATTTTTGGATGTTTTTATTACGATCGAATAATATTCCGAGACATTTCTGTGGGATAGCTAAAAGCAGGCGTATTGTCTGCCTCCCCATTTTTTCCGTCTGTCTTCCACCCTGGCACCGTCCATTTCCGGGGATTACGTCAGACGGTTGCGTCTGCCAGGATTCGCAAAGATGTCCTTTGCGCCATCGTCTAGTGCCAAGCCTATCTAGTAGAAATTCACATTTCTCTTTGTTTGTTTATATATTTATTCGACGAATAAAAGAGATTCTTTTAACCGTGCGGCGTGCGTGTTTTTGAGAGTCGCTGTTCGAAATGTTGATAATCTCGGAAAAATATCAGATAAATGATGATAAATAATTAAACACCACATTTAAGTAACAATTGCTAAATTAATTGCAAATATCTAATTGTTTAATAACAAAATATTATTCCTCCGTCTGTAAACGTGGGTCTATGGCGTCCAAGCCAAAATAACATCTGCTCGTAACTTAAGAACTAGCAAATCTGCCTGTCTAGCCTCTTTTCTAAAAAAAAGTAGGTGAGAGAGGGAACTCAAGAGCCTGAGCCATTACGAAAGATAAACATATCGTCGAATACCGAGCAAGTCAAATCTCGCGTGGATGTCTCAGACCCACATTTACAATCGATATAGCCTTTTTCATAAGTAACAATTTAGTGAATTATTCATGATAAGTGTTATTTTTGATCAAAATAACATTCCCTTAAAAGATTTTGACGAATAGTTGCTTCTCTATTTAGTTATTGCCAAAAAATGGGATTTTCCAAACAGCGGACAAAGTTCAGCGGATAAATTTTTTCGACATATTCTACATATTCTATATATTATATAAATTTTTAGTAATTATTGAAAAATGTCGTATATTTATATATCAAATTTACATGTAATTTTATCTTTAATTTTTTATTTATTAACGATTTTTCCTTCTAAAAAGTACTATTTCGAATAATTCAACTCTCTCCCTCTTGAATAATTCAACTTTTTTGATAATATCCATCTGTACTATTTTTTTTTCTTGAACACTTACCTCTAGAGTAAAAAACCTTAAAAGGATTTTTTTCTTCTGTATAGAAAAAAAATACAAAGAGTGATGGCAAATTTGGGACCTCGAATTTCAAACTTTTTTTCATGGCAAATAGTACTATTAGATAAAACATTAATCCCAGTAAAGTTTTAAGATGAGCATAGGCACGATTCCGGAGATACAAAGTGATGAAAATACGGGATATCGAAAATTCGTATAAAGGTAACTTTGTCATTTTTGGAGATATTGGGAGCTTTCCAGCAAGTTACACAAGCCGACACAAACGTCGTTTTATCTTTCTTTTTTGGCAATGAGTAACAAAGACAAAACAATACCTGTGTCGACTTGTGTCGCTTGCTGGAAAGCTCCCATTGTAAATCGGCAAGCGGGTGCTGTTTCAGAATCGTTTGTACCTGTCTGTACCACCGCCAGTTTTGTTTGTACCCTTAAGGGGGTGATTGTACCGAATTTTCAAAATTGGGGTAAGAGCTATCTTCGCCATTTTTAGAGATATTTTAAATTCACAAGCGGGTGCTGTTTCAGAATCGAGTACAAACGATTCCGAAACAGCATCCGCTTGCGGATTTAAAATATCTCTAAAAATGACAAAGTTACCCTTATACAAATTTTCGATATTCCGTATTTTCACCCCCTTGTATCTCCGGAACCGTGCCTATGCTCATCTTGAAATTTTACTGGAATTAATGTTTCATCTAATAGTACTATTTGGCATAAAAAAAAGTTTGAAATTCGAGGTCCCGAATTTCGCCCAAGAAATGGGCGAAAAAACAGGTCTTTTTGCCATCACTCTTTTGGTAATTTTTTAGAAAAACTCACACAGCTCGGATGACCTTCACCTTGACATATGTTATAGAGGGTTTATTCCTGTGAGTAACTTTGCTTTAACAATCATGTGGCTGTCTCTTATAATTTCTGAGATACTCGCGAAAAACTAAAATTCTTTTTTTCAAGATATCGAGTTTAAGTTTTTTTAGTTAATTTAAAGTAAAAAATATATAACTAAGATACAAAACTATGATCGAAGAAAACACTAAGATGTCTTAGAATGTTATTTTCTTACAGCTTTCTTATATTTTTCATATTTGTATGAAAAGTGTATGCGTGGATGCAGTGGGTTTCCCCCCCCCCCCACCCGCAGGGGGCTCTACCTAAAAAAGAATTAGTTAGGTACTCAACTCAATTATTGTGTGGATGGATTACACGTGTGTGATCCACCCACACAACAATTGGGTTGGGTTAGATTAGTTTTCTTGGTGGTGGAGCCCCCGCAGGGGAGCGGAACCCGACGCTACATCCACGCATACACTTTTCCATCCACACAACAATTGAAGGGGTAGATTTCGCTTTGCATTGATTATCATAAACATATCGATATAAAGTATAAACTTATATGTAAACATCGTAATAGTGAGAAGTATTCAGGGACCGATATATATTGAAACTACATATCGCATAAAGGTCTCTTATATGAAATAATGCTATAGGTAGGGGAGACCGGGGCAAACTCGACACAATTTTTTCAAAGGCAATTTTCAACAATTAATTAAAATTTTCAAGCAAATTTAATGGTACACATTTAAAGAGCGTTCCTTCAGGTATAAAATTGCTTAAGGAAATATTGCTGTACGTCGCTTAGTTTTGCCCCCAGGAAAGGAAAAGTGACGCGAAGACAAATTTTCAAATTGAAAAATGCCGGGGTAAACTCGACACTTTGCCTGATCGACACAATTTGATCTGGAACTTATTTTTTATTGTCTGAAACTAGATATACACTTGTTTATCGTGTATTTAGAAAGTACAAAAATTTGGAATTAAGTAAAACAATCATTGGAAATAATGAGAACAAAAATTGTTGAGCATTCAATTATTTTTATCTAAACTCATTACTGAAAAACAATTTATGCAAGTAAATTCGCGATTACACGTGCGCACACATTTGTCATGGGCCATATAGCTGCATCACAAGCATCGTTTATTATTGGGAGCCAATAAAACAGCGTGTCGACTTTGCCCCGAACGTCGTTTTTTACTTCTGTTACTCCAAAAATATAAAAATTTTGAAAATATGCAAAAACTATTATCGGATTCGTATAGAGCATCAAATTTCCCATCAAAATCACTTACATATAGATTCGCAAGAGTAAAGCTCGATGAAAGAGTAGACATTTTCGAGAGATCAGAAAAATTACTTCTCACTATCAAAAACGCTTATGTCGCGTTAAAAATTACACTATAACTCAGAATGTTACCAAATTCCGTTGATAATACTGGCACATAAAAACGCATTTACAGTAGGAAAGGCAATCTACGATAGATTTAAATTGGCAAAAAGCCTAGTGTCAAGTTTGCCCCGGTGTCGAGTTTGCCCCGGTCTCCCCTATAGGTATCTCGAAAAAAGAATTTTAGTTTTTCGCGAATAATTCGGAAACTATAAAAGATAGAAGTATGATCCATAGGACGAAAATTGAGTTCGTCGAGAATGCCGCTGAGATCTAAAGATCTCCCCAAGTCTTGTCTCGATATCTTGGAAAAAAAAATTTAGTTTTTCGCGAATAGGTATCTCAGAAACTATAAGAGACTGCTACATGGTTGTTAAAGTAAAATTACTCAGGAATGAACCCTTTATAACATATGTCAAGGTCA